>NC_057731.1:57370166-57404174 GCF_004010195.1 Chiloscyllium plagiosum | reverse complement strand
TGATCAGTAACTGAAACTCAAGCATCTTTGGTATGTCAGGCTTTGAGTGACGAGCAAACTGAATATTGCCAACCTGGCTGTGTTTATATATTAATGCAATGACTATGGGCAGAGCACATGTTAGAAGCACATGGTTAGAAACGCAGGAAGTCGCAAGTAGGAAGATACAGCTTTTAGCGACCACGAATAGGCGAATACAGGAATGCACACACTTCCAGGAAAATCGCTATAATCACACGTAAAGTGAAGTAGCTAGATCAATGTACTGAGCTGGACGTCCCGTTTCGAGATATAAAACCGGATCTGGCCCTCGGTTTTATTTTTTTCAGGTGTAATTTGCATTGTGCAGTTTGTTCGGATCAATGTCATTCAGTTTGCTTTGATTTGCAGCCTGACTCGATAAAAGCACCAATTTATTTAAGTTGTGTATCAATTTTAATCAACTATTATGGCCAATTCACTTTCCAAAGTGGACTGGATTGGCAGTCACAGCTTGCCAGAATTCAAGTATCTAAAAGCGTTTGCATTTTTTGTGGGACTGGCAAATCACTCCTGCGGTCACATCAGACAAGTCAACTCTGTGCATAAGTAATCGAAATGTTTCAGGCGCTCATCAAACTGCGTCCTTTCATTGGCAAGATTGAACACTTAAAGGACTTGGCATTATGTAAGGCAGGATATGACTCATAATAAATGGATCTCTTTTCCTTAAGCCATTGATAACTGAAGATTCAATTATGCCAAAATGTCTTTTCACTTTTATGTTTTAATACAGATGTCCTTCTGTGGCTGGAATCGGCCAAAGTATGGGACAAACAATTGGCAGAACTCACCTCATGGTGCAATCATCTTTAAGGTTTCAGCTCCAAGATAAGATCTGAGCTTCGAATCCGTTCAAGATTACCTGTCCCTGAAATATAACAAGCTGCCAAGACCCATAACAAATGGTTTTAATAAACCTATAAGTGAAATTAAGAAAAAGGTTTAATGTTAATTTTAAATTTATATTTGAAAATATTTTGGCCACATTAGTTCAGAGTTTTGTTTTGCTAATTTCTCAGCATCTTATCCTACAATATTACTGATTAAATATTTCAGCAATTTTTAGTCCAAGTTTTTGATCAGGCATTTGATCCATGTATCCAATAATTAATATCACTGTGACAAATCTCCCTCTTCCTGTAATAATTACATTTTGTACACTAATAAGGTAATTCCTCATTTAATTCTAGTTTCCTGCACTTTCAATTGTAGCATACGTTTTTGCAATTTTATGAACTATTAATGCATCCTGAAAAATCAACCGCATTTTGGCAAAGTTTTTTAAGTTGTACTCATCAGGACAATTAGCAAGAAATGTCAAAGTAAAGGGGGAACAACATTATGTGTATGTCTATGGAGTGTACGATAAGATAAAAATAAGGAGGACATGCTTTTAAGTTCATAGACCTTCAGACATGATGCATTCTAGCTGAGGGAAGTAAGACTGAAAACTGTATGGGTTACCTGGTCATGATCTTCCAGACCTCTTTCAATATAGTGGGAGGACTGAAGATGTTGTATCTGTTTTTAGACGTTGGGGAGGTGGTGGGGGTAGGGGAGGTGATGGTAGGCAATGCATAAACTCAGAATGAAAAGTCAGTCAGCCTAACATTAATAGTAAGGAAATTATTCAAGACAATAATCCAGTACAAAGTGAACCTGAATTTGGAACAGCATGGTTAAATGAAAGGCAACATGGCTTTTTTAAAATCATATTTGACTAACTTGATTCAGTTCTTTGATGTAGCCAGTGAAAGAGGTGCAGTTGATATTATGAATATGGAAATGTGGAAGATGTTTGACAAGGTATTCAATGGACTTGTTAATAAAAGTAAAGCCCATGGGATTTTAAAAAAAGAAGCCAGCAGAATGAATTCAAAATAAAGGACAGAAAATAGAGAGTAGCAGTGAATACTGATGTTTCAGACTGGAGGAAAGTGTAGCATGATGCTCCCCAGGAGTTGCTATGAGGGCTATTGCTCTTTTTGATGTGTATTAATGACTGGGACGTGGGTAGATGGGGCATAATTTTAAAGTTTGTGCACGATAATCAACTAAAATATGTACTAAGTAATGAGGAAGATAATTACAGGCTTCAGAAGGACGTAAACTAATAAAATGCACAGACACTTGGCAGAAAATATTTAGTGCACAGAGCACAAAGTATTATATTTTGGTAGAAAGAACGAAGAGAGGTGGTGATACAGTTTTAAAGGTGCTCAAAGCAGGGAGACATAGGGCTGCATAAGGTCAAGAAGGCAGATGAATTAAAGCTGATGTGATCCTTGGCTTTATTTGTACAGAAATAGAATAAAAAAAGACATTATACTAAAACGCTAATCACACCTCCATTAATGTATTGTGTTCATTTCTGTTCGGGGTAGGTTCTTTACTCAGCGAGTCGTGAGTTCATGGAATGCCCTGCCAGTAGCAGTGGTGGACTCTCCCTCATTATGGGCATTTAAGTGGGCATTGGATAGGCATATGGAGGATAGTGGGCTAGTGTAGGTTAGGTGGGCTTGGATCGGCGCAACATCGAGGGCCGAAGGGCCTGTACTGCGCTGTATTCTTCTATGAAATGAGTAGTGATTGTGTAGAATGGGCCCTTCCAAGAAATGTGGAGGAAATAAAGTGAAAAATACATGCATTTAATTTCCTTGTGATACCAGCACACTTCTTCATTATTTGGAACCAGGTATGTGGGAGCAAGAAAACTTCAACAAATTGATTGAAACCCTCTCTCACTGCTTACACTGGGCAGTGAATTTCCTCCCCAGGTGGGATCATCCTCCCTTGTTAGACCTCTTAGCACCTCAGTGCTGCAGAAATGAAAAAAAAAATGATATTGAGGAGCTGGTGTTGGACTGAGGTGGATAAAGTTAAAAATCACACAACACCAGGTTATGAAGTATTCGTGCGTTTTATTTCGCTGCAGTTGTAACTTGTCCCTTTTTGTGGAAAGCTGTGATCCTTAAATAGATAGTCTTGTCAGATTTTCTATTTTGCAGGCCAACCTTTCTGGGCAGGCCTTCATTAATAGCCTAATTAAATGGTGAGGTGAGGAGATATTTCCTGCAGCATTTGTTCTTGGCTTCACTTACCATGAACCGCATGTGCACCAGCACCATGGATCAATTCAAGTCCGTTTCGACCATAAGTGCAAGTTTGGGCGAAGATAGAATTTCAACTGGTGACCTATTTGAAAGTTATAGTTCAGTCATACCAGGAAAAATGTGTTAGTGTGAAATTTTGATTATTTTCTTTGTATTAGCAAAGCACTGTGATGAATTTGAACAGTTAGAAATAGCTAGTTTTGATCCCAGGATGCTGTCAGTCCTTTTGCCTGATTTGGAAACTCTTCATAAAGATAGACTTAGGTTTATATAGCACCATTTGCACTGTAAGGATTTCCCGAATAGTTTGCAGTGAATGAAGTATTTTGTGATGAAGGAATTTCAGTGGGCAATTATGTGATCATCTTTTTCATCTGTTAATGAAGAGAGAAATATTTTCTAGGTCACCAGGGATAAATCCTTGCTCTTCAAAATAGTGCTGTGCAATCATTTCTGGTTGTCTATGAGGTAATCAAGGCCTCAGTTTAACATCTTGACTGAAAGATGTCACTTCTGACAGTGCAGTGCACCCAACTTACTGGACTGAATCAGCTTTGACCTTTCTGCTCAAGACCTGAATGAGACTTGAACCTGTAGCATTTTTAAATTTAAAAGGAAAATGTAGTCGGGTTTAAAAAATACACAAAGTATCTCAATTAATCCAAATAATTTATTTCTAACCTCTTTCCCCATTTTGGTCTGGATAATGTTTTTGTTTTCTGCTCTTGGATAGGAATTATGGTAGGATTTTGATGCGAGAAAGTTATTTTCATTGATGAGAGCTGTAGATGTAAAGGTTAAAGTGTGGGATTTAATTTTATAAAACTGAAAGCTAAAGTTACTTCCATTTCTTTTCTTCTAGGTGATTATCCAGGGTTTCCGCAGCTACAGGGATCAAACAATTGTCGATCCTTTCAGCTCCAAGCATAATGTTATAGGTAAGTTTCTGACGATGCGAGTTCAAAAAGGATTTTCCAGAATGCTTGCTTGTCTATGATAAATTTTCTTGTTAACTACTTATTGCTTGGTTGTGTGTTTGTATTGTAAACTCTGATACAAGATGAATCAATTTTCAACTTGTTTACATTGACAAAATTTGAAGTTAATTTGGTTATGATTAAGATTACTTTAGAATATCAATTTTGGGATTGAACTCATTAGATTCTGACTTTAAGATATTCTAAAGATGTTAAGATAAAGTTCACACAAAACAGGACTGGAGTTTCTTGTGGCTGTTAATAAGAATTTTGTCAGTCTGATTTTTGATTGAATTCTTACTGTTTGGTTGCATTCTGTATTAGATGCATAATCTAGATTGCAATTTCTTTGGTTTGAGTGCCAAAAGAAAGCCTTGTCAAGGCCTTTTGATATGTTTAGTCTCCCTGTTCAGAAGTATGTAGGTGATACTTAAGCCCAGGCCGTCCGCCTCTGACAGGGGCACTACCATTGTAATTCTTGAGGTCTCAAATGTTCACCTGGGCTTCTGGATTCCTAGTCCAGTGACATTGTCACTGTCACCATTGTGCTAGTTCCATTTCAATAATAGTACTTGAAAGAGAACAGCTGTTACTTCAATTTTGATGGTAACAACAAAATTTACTGATTATTCATTTTTCTATTTGTGAAGATGTTGATGATGCAGAGTGGTTGCACGTTTGACTGTTCTCCAAAAAGCAGAAAATAGTACAGGGAAAGAATTATATTTTGGGTTAAAGAGCAGGTGTAGAATTAAAGCTGGAGTGATGAGGACTTAACTTTGAGTGTTATTCCCAAACTGAGGTTTTGAACTCTTTCAGTGTCAGGAAGATAAATGTTTAAGTAGTAATGATTGGGAAGATGAAATGCTGGTTTAAAATAGAGCGAATAAAGTTTTTACAGAATAAAGCTGTGTGGTTATTGTTTTAAGTTTGTGTTTTCTGAGACATTGCAGTTAAGGTACTCTGTTGGGGTGTAGAAAAGGGTGTGTTTCTGTATATGTTAACCAATGATTTATATCCATATGAATGTGAAAGTTGAGATGATCTGTACTCTTGCAGTTTCACTGCTTTAGAAGGATTTTATGTATAATCATTTAGCTATTTTAATAATTATTTGTGCTTATTAAGCCTTTCAACTTGGGAGGTAAACCTTTTTGATACCCATTGTTATACTTCACTGAAGACCAATGAAATTGTTTTTCTGTTTTGTGCACTAAATCCTCATTGCTTTCTAGAGTACACTGTCAGTTGTTTCTGTGTTGAATTTTAGTCTTCAGTGGTTCTGTCATTGTTGGACTTTAAATTTACATCATCTATGCCCCTTGGGAAAGATTGATAAGCCTTTCATAGTGGAGAAGTGAAATTTCCCTTGTTCTGAACAGGGATTTAACTGTGACTTGTGTGAATGAGGAATGTAAAAATACGTCATAGAATTAGAGCACAAATCTTGATTTCTGGTTACTAAGTGATCCCATTCAGTGGATACACAATGCAATTGCATTTCTCAATCCGCCCGATAGAAGGTATTAATGAAGAAAGCTCTGACCAAGAATAGCTGTTCTCCTTGAGCTTGAGAACTTCCCTGCTATATAACGAGAGAGAACTTGACTCCCTGATAATGCTTACAATTTAATAAATGAATGCCAGCTGAGAGAAATTTAGTGAGTGAGCAAATAACAATGAAAAATACTGAGAAAACAGAGATGCAGCTGAAGGTTAGAAAAATGTTTGCTTTTTAATTTGTTAGTAGGAATTTTGAGAGAAATCTAACATTGGAGAGAGCAATTTTTCCATGCATACAATTTTTTAAAACATCAAGTAATATGTTTTGATGCGTGATGCAGTCAGAGCACATATTTGTCTGTTTCTGACGATCAATTTGGCCAAGTTGCCAGAGGCTGCAGCTTCGGAGCTGCCAGTCCACATCAAGTAAACTACTGAAACAAAATCACTCCAGGGCTGTGAACTTTGCTGGTTTGACCAGTGTATATATATTATCCTTGAGAAGGTAGTAGTGAGGTGTTTTCTTGAACCTCTGCAGTTCATAAAGTCATACAGTATAGCATGGGCCATTGGGTTTATACTGCAAAACCTATACTACTACCACATGTTTCCCACACTAAGCCCATAATCTTTAATGTTATGACACTTCAAGTGTTCATTCAAGTACTTTTTAAAGGATTGAATTCCAACTGCCATTGATCTGTCAATTTGTCCAGTGCACTCCTCCTGTAACCAAGTACCTTCTTCCTCATTGTTAACCACCTGGCCAAACCTGTGCCACCTGCAAATGTATGTATCATTCCTTCCTCCCCCCCCCCACCACCACCACCCCACACACACACATGTTCCTATCTATATCATTTATGAATATCATAAGCAATAAGAGACCTCTTAGTAATCCCTGTGGATACCACTGCACACTGGGCCGCAGTCACACAAACAACCTTCTCCCATCACCCTCTGAATCCTGTCACTAAGTCAGTTTTGGATACAACTTTCTAACTTGGTGTAGTTATAGCCACAGTGCTCTTAGGGAGGAGTGTCAGGATTTTGCCCCAGTGACAGTGAAGAAATGACAATGAACTTCAAAGTCAGGATTGTGCGTGGCTTGGAAGTGATGGTATCCACTACCCTTGTCTTGTTGAGTTTGGAAAGTGCTGTCCAAGCAACCTTGGTGAATTTCTGCAATCCACCTTGTATATGTAGCAGTGTGTATCTACTAGGTTCTGGTGTTGGAGGGAGTGGATGTTTGTGGACTTGGTGCCAGTCAAGCAGGCTGCTTTGTTTTGGACAGTGTCACATGTCTTAAGTTTGTTTGGAGCTGCACTCATTTAGGCAAGTCCATCAAACTGCTTTTTAAAAATATGCTTATGGGGTGCAAGCCTCCCTGGCTGGGCCAATGTTTATTGCCCACTGCTTATATTCTTGAGAAGGTGACGCGCAGCTTTCTTGAACTACTGCAGTCTCTGAGGAGACTTTTGTCTGAGTGAGAAAGAATGGCTGTATATTTCCAAGTTAAGATGGGGAATATGCAGGTGGTGGGGGTGGTATTCCCCATATATTTGCTACCCTTGTTCTTGTAGATGGTGGTGGTCATAGATTTGGAAGGTGTGGTCATAAAGAATCTTGATTTTCTGCAATGCATCTGTAAATGCTGAAGGAAGTCAGCAGATCGGGAAAGTTTTGTGTAGAGAGAAACTGCTAATATCTAGAGTCTGATGTAACGCTTGTTCAGAACTGAAAGCGGCTGGAAAATGTTGGTTTTTATGTTGTAGACCGAGGGGGGGGGGGCGCGTAAGAGCGAAGGCAACAGATGACGAGGGTGCCCCCCAGTGTGTAAACTATCAGGCGTTGGGTTTAAGGTCAGGGGAACAAATTTACAAAGGAGCTGAAGGGTAATTTTTTTCACACCAGAATGTGTATGAATGAGCTGCCAGAGGAAGTGGTGGAGTCTGATACAGTTACAACATTTAAAAGGCATCTGTGTGGGTATATGAATAGGAAAGGTTTAGAGGGATATGGGCCAAATGCTGTAAATGAGACTAAGTCAGATTGGGATGTTCTGATCGGTGTAGACATGTTGGACCGAAGGGTCTGTTTCCGTGCTCAATGACTCTGGTTTTGTGACTCTACTCTGCACTGCTGCTTTTCAATATGTGTTGTCCATAGATCCCTCAAAGTTGCCACCCAAGTTGATAGAGTTGCTAAGAAGGTGTATGGTATGTTGGCTTTCATTAGCAGAGGGATTGATTTTTAAGAGCCGTGAGGTTAATCTGCAGCTCAAAAGAGCCCTGGTTAGACCACGCTTGGAATATTGCGTTCAGTTTTGGTTGCCTCATAAAGATGTAGAAGCTTGAGAGATGCTGCAGAGGAGATTTACCAGGATGCTGTCTGGACTGGAGGGCTGGTCTTATGAAGAAACGTTGAGGGAGCTAGGGCTATTGGAGCGAAGAAGGATGGGAGGTGACTTGATCGAGGTGTATCAGGTGATGAGGCATAGATAGAGTGGATAGCCAGAGACCTTTTTCTTTTGACAGAAATGTCTATCACGAGGGGGCATAACTTTAAGATGATTGGAGGAAGGCTTAGGGAAGATGTTAGAGGTAGGTCCTTCACTCAGAGTGGTGAATGTGTTGAATGCATTGCCATCGGTGGTAGTACAGTCAGATACATTAGGGACGTTTATGCAAGTATTGGATAGGCACATGGAAGATAGTACGATGAAGGGTATGTAGGTTAGTTTGATCTTAGAGTAGGATAAACAGTCGGCACAACATAGAGGGCTGAAGGACCTGTACTGTGTTGTACTGTTCTATGCTCTATGTTGTAGATGGTGGACAGGCTTTGGAGAGCCATGAAGTGAGTTATTCACTGCATGATCCCTAGCTTCTGACCTACTTTTGTAGCCACAGCATTGATATGACTCGTCCAACTCAGTTTCTGATCAATGGTAACTCCCAGGATATTGATGATGGAGAGCTGTGTGATGGTAGCACCATTGATTTCAAAGGGTAATGGATGGATTCTCTTAGAGATGGTCAGTACTTGCCATTTGAGTGGCATGAATATTACATTCCCCCTGTTATCTCAAACTGGATTTTTGTCTGCGTTTTGCTGCATTGTGAAGTGAACTGCTTCACTATCTGAAAAGTAGTGAATCATGCTGAATATTGTGCAGTTGCCAATGAATGTCCCCACCTCTAAGGTATGATGGAGGGGAGGTCTTTGATGAAGCAGCTAAAGGTGGTTGAGTCTAGGACATTATCTTGAGGAACTCCTGCATTGATCTCTTGGATTTGTTGAATTGACTTGCAGCAACTGCAACCATCTTCCTTTGTGCCAGGTATGACTGCAATCATTGGAGACATTTCTACCTGAATCCCATTTTGCTAGGAGTCCTTGATAGAACATAGAAAATAGAACATAGAAGAATACAGCGCAGTACAGGCCCTTCGGCCCTCGATGTTGCGCCGATCCAAGCCCACCTAACCTACACTAGCCCACTATCCTCCATATGCCTATCCAATGCCCGCTTAAATGTCCATAATGAGGGAGAGTCTTTTCTCCAATGAAAACATCCCCAAGTGCCTCAGCCTTTCCTCATATGATCTTTCTACCATACCAGGCAACATCCTGGTAATCCTCCTCTGCACCCGTTCCAGTGCCTCCCCATCCTTCCTATAGTATGGCGACCAAAACTGCACACAATACTCCAGATGCGGCCGCACCAGAGTCTTATACAACTGCAACATGATCTCAGGACTCCGGAACTCAGTTCCTCTACCAATAAAAGCCAGTACGCCATATGCCTTCTTCACCGCACTATTTACCTGGGTGGCAACTTTCAAAGATCTGCCGTATTTGGTAAAATGCAGCTTTGATACCAACAGAAGTCAATCTCTCCTCAACTCCTAGAGTTTGACTCTTCTGTCCATTTTTAAACTAAGACTGTAATGAGGCAAGAACTGAATGGTCCTAGCAGAACCCAAACTGAGAGTCAGTGAGCAAGTTGTTGCTCAGCACGTGCCGCTTCGTTTAAGCTATGTATGTCCCCTTGCTAACCAGGAGACTGTAAAAGCAAGAGCTGGACAATTACACTGTACACCAGAGGCACTATGGCTCAAACCTGTACCACCAAAAATACACTAAATCTACATTAGTCCCACTTTCCAGCACTAGGCCCATACCTTTGAATATTATGAAAAATGAAGTGCTCGACCCAAGCAATTCTTAAAGGTTTTATGGAACAACCCTTCCAGGCAGTTTTACCATGCGCCTGGGTGAAAGACATTTTTTTCAAGTCTCCTCTAGCCACCTGCGTTTCACCTTTAAAAGTGTGTCCCTTGTAACTGATCCTTCAGCTAAGGGGGATAGCTGTTTTCTATTCACCCTGTCCATTTTCCTCAAAATCTCAAACACCTCTATCAGATCCCCCCCATCAACCTTCTCTACTCTGATTAAAACAACCTGAGCTTATTCAGTTACTTTTTGTAGCTAAGATGTTCCATCCCAGGCAGCACCTTAGTGAATCTTCTCTGCACCCCTCCAATTTAATGACTTCCTTCCTATTGTGCACTGACCAGAATAGCACACAGTACTGCAGTTGTAGCCCAACCAAAGCCTTGTACAGCTCCAGTATAAACTCCCTTTTATAATCTATGCTGTGACTGACCAAGAGAAATGTTCAGTATTGCTTGACTATCCTATTAACCTGTCCTTCCTCCTTCGAAGATCTGTGGGCAAGCATCCCAAAATCCCTCTCTTCCTCATGTCCTACCATTCATTAAATAAAAATACTCCCTTGTCTTGTTACTTCCAAAGTGCATCACCTCCCACTTATATTCTGTCTGCCAGTGATCTGCCCATCTGGCCAATCCATCTATGTCTTTCTGTAATCTAAGATCACGCTCCTCGCTGTCAGCCACCAAGCCAGTTTTCAAGTCTTCTGCAAACTTACTGATCCACCCCATTATATTTCTCATTTGCATCAGTTATATCTATCTCAAACACTTACTGTCTGTTCTTGTAGTGGAATGTTTCTATAGGTGGTTGATGAGCCAATTTACCCTTGTTGTGAATGATTCTGTGATTATCAAGTTCTGGAGTAAACTTGAAATTATCCCAAATGAAGGAACACTATCCACTGTGCCACAAAACCTCATATGTGGTACTTTATTATGCTGATCACTGTTGTGGTCAATTAGAGCATCTAAAGGAATGTATTGAATAATTCTGAGGCAGGTTGTGAGCTATTAATTTTTTTGTTCATAAATCTGAATTGACTGTTCATTTCAATACAATATATGGCAATAATTGTGAACAATTCACTGACAAAATGTAATGAACGTAAATGCATTATTTTGGAATGTAATCAATGTTGTAGAGTTTAAATGCTATTTTGTCTGACTTTTACTTTAGGGAAAAATACTTTAATGGAAAACTGGTTGTGTTTGGCAGAGTTTGCCACTCGTGTGTAAACTGGAGAATGTAGCTTTGTTATTCCAAATTTTTTGCCTTGTTCTGTAATTTGGTCAGTTATTTTTCATGTATATTTTCACTCAACTTTTACTTGTTCTTATGTTTTTGGAATGATAGTTTTTTTTATAGTGAAAGTAGTGGAGAGAGATAATTGTTTTAACAGCATCTAATCATATTTCTTTCTCTTCAGTTGGCCGAAATGGATCTGGAAAGAGTAACTTTTTTTATGGTAAGAGCTGACATTTTTTAATTTCAAGGATATTTTTTAAAATTTCAAAATAATTGATGTCAAGATATAAGTAGATTGATCTTGTACACACTCAAAATGCTCTCCGCTGTAGTTTGAGAATTCATGATATGAATTAAATGTATGTAAAATATTGTATTTAAACTTGAGTTTTGTATTATTGACAATAACCTTTATAAGAAACCGCTTGGTAAAGTAGTGAAGATGAAACTCTTGTTTGCATGTACTAGGGCCATAATTGAATACATGACATTTTAGATCACAGCATGCTGCTATGGAAATTCTCAGTTGAAAGTAAAGTTGAGGGAAAGAATCTTAGAAAAGTAGTTCCTTTTGTTGCTTTTTTTGAATGTACTTGTGTGAAGGCTACAGAATGGTGTTAGCATGAAGAGGAGAAAGTGAGGACTGCAGATGCTGGAGATCAGAGCTGAAAATGTATTGCTGGAAAAGCGCAGCAGGTCAGGCAGCATCCAAGGAACAGGAGAATCGACGTTTCGGGCATAAGCCCTTCTTCAGGAATTAGAACATAGAACATAGAAAAATACAGCGCAGTACAGGCCCTTTGGCCCTCGATGTTGCGCTGATCCAAGCCCACCTAACCTACACTAGCCCACTATCCTCCATATGCCTATCCAATACCCGTTTAAATGCCCATAAAGAGGGAGAGTCCACCACTGCTCTGGCAGGGCATTCCATGAACTCACGACTCGCTGAGTAAAGAATCTACCCCTAACATCTGTCCTATACCTACCACCCCTTAATTTAAAGCTATGCCCCCTCGTAATAGCTGACTCCATTGTATGTAATGAAGACTCCTGTCAGGTTTCTTCAGTCTGGTGAGATTTCTGGAGTTGAGAAAGCATGAAATACTAGTATAAAGCAAATGATAAACAAGATGCCTTCTGTTTTTCAGGCTTTTAAAGTTTTTCAAATGGCAAATATTATAAATTGCTATATGGAAGAACATGCAGGTGGCTACTTGGGTAGTGCTAAAAGTTTATGGAAAATTTTCAGAATTGAAGTTTCATATTTCTGTCCTAGGATTCAGTTTAGATAAATTATTTACAGTAAAAGATGCAGCAATTAGACTTAATTTTAGATTGTACAAGATGAAATTACATTGTTAGGATTGCAAACTTTCAGGTTCTGTTTAGAATCAAGTGAGTACCTACAAAACAGGACTTTTCAACATTCTAATTTCACTTGTATGGTTAATCCTGCAGCTTCTCTTGTACCGTAGCATATTATGATATTTGGTTTGCTGATGCATATTTGATACCAGCCTGAAACTTATTGAAGGTCTATTGTTGCTGGAATATTGAACTGACTCTGTTGCCCTTCATTGAGTAGTAGTGTATCCATTTTGAATAACATTTTTCTCTCTCTCCTCCCACTTTCCATTTTTCCTGATTCTTTTACCTCTCGTTTGCAGCAATTCAGTTTGTGCTTAGTGATGAGTTCAGTCACCTTCGCCCAGAGCAGAGACTTGCTCTACTTCATGTAAGTATTCCTGCCAAAATATTAAAATGACATTCATATCAAATGTATTGTGTTATAACTAACATTATTTTGTTTTGCAGAAATTAATCTACGTGTTTGTTACCTTTAAGTATTGTGAATTATTGTGGGGCACTTGATGGTCCGTGGTGAACCAAAGACTCCAAACACCCAAGAATATAATATGTAGGCTATTTTTATTACCATCAGGAAGGGTAGAATGCATGGAAAGATTTGTTGAAATATGGACGCAAAGTTAGCACTGCTTTTTTCCCCACAAATGCTGTCAGAAGTGCTGAATTTCTGTTTTATACCGATTTTGCTAAACTGATTTGACTGTTAAAGCATTTTTCCAAAGTGTTGAGAAATTGTGTGGAGGAAGTCGTTAGGCTATTTTGTTAAACTTTTCCCAGAAAAAAAAAGTGTATGGTAATGTTTGCTACTGCAGTGAGGGGCACTTACAAGGAAGCACAAGAAGTTGACTGACTGCATTAAAGTGGCGATTTTTTTTTTGCCTGACCAATATCTAAGAGATTTGAACTTTTTGCAAATCCACAGGTCTGGCCTTTGCTATATTGTCGCAAGGCCAGCTGTCGCCTTCCATGTTGAAGGAAATCATGCAGAGATTCGAGCTTAAAACTTTAAGCTATGAAGGCAGTCAAATGGAAAAGAGCAGCTTGGGGTGGTCCTGTCAGGGCAAAGAGAAGTTTCTCTCTGTTCCACCATTCCCTAGTCTTTATGTTAGTCCAGAACTGACTGTCAGGAAACGTATGGATCATGAGTTCCTAATCAGTATAAAGCTCCTTTCTATTCTACTTGGCACACTTCCACAATAGCAGTAGTAAGCATAAGTAACATGGAGTCATTGTAGTATTGATTTTTATGCAGAAATATCATGCCTTTATCAGCTGATGTTTCTAGACTGCAGCAGTTCTAAGATGTATAGGTTTGCAAGAATTTTGATTTCACAAACAAGTTGGATAAAAGGGGATTGCCATTGAAAGTGTTTTGTGAGATTTTGAAATGAAAATTAACTTCATAATCAGTGCTGGCAATGAAAATAATGTTGGGTGCTTATTTGGTTGCGACCAGGTTGAACATTGGATGCCGAATTAACTTCCATATATTTCATAAATATACAGGCAAATAAACATGAGTTAATTACAATACCATCTGGCATTAAATCGTATGATTGTTTGAGATTAGGTGAATAATCCTGCTGTTCTTACTCTTAACATTAGCTAGAGCATTTTGCATATTTTGTTAGGACTTCAATTTTCTGTGTTTCCACCTACTGATGTTTATTTAATTCTGTAGCGTAAGATTGTCAACTAGTTTTGTACTAATCTTAAAACAATTGTTGAATTGGCTGTTTTCAACTTTTGAGCTCATTAATTCCAGAGTCAATACTATATCGATTGAAAGTTACTAATAAATATGTTAAGAATCATTACATAGTTTTATTTGTTTAATCTATTCTCATTATATATAGGTATTCAGGTAGCTCTTCTATAACGCAATGGTTGTGTTCTTGTATGAACCCATGCTACATAAAAATAGCACTTTAAATGTTGACAATGCAATCGCGTTATAGCCAACACACGTTTTTAAAAGTTCAAGCTTTAGAAACAGGATCTATTTGTCAATTGTGTTACAACCAGTTTGAGTTGACGAAATGCATGTTATTAGCAGAATGGCCTGTACGTTTAGCTCAAGAAATGAAGTTAGTTCTGTTTTACAAATGGATAACATGCTCTGACTCCATTCCTCTTTCTGACAGGTGTTATATTTGACTCCGAAATGAGTTTTTAGCCTTGTCTGCACTATTGCTAGTACTGCCTGTTTCCATTCTTGTAACATCACTGAACTCCGTCCCTGCCTCAGCTCATCTGCTGTAACGATTGTTCATGCCTTTGTTACCTGTAGACTTAATTCACTTGACGCACTTATGGCTGGTTTGTATCTCTAAGTTTCAAGTCATTGAAAACTCTGCAGCCTAAGTCGCAATTTGGGTGGCACGGTGGCACAGTGGTTAGCACTGCTGCCTCACAGCGCCAGGGTTCAATTTCGCCTTGGGCAACTGTCAATGTGGAGTTTGCACATTCTCCCAGTGTCTGCGTGGGTTTCCTCCAGGTGCTCCGGTTTCCTCCCACAGTCCAAAGATGTGCAGGTTAGGTGAATTGGCTATGCTAAATTGCCCATAGCGTTAGGTGAAGGGGTAAATGTAGGGGAATGGGTCTGCGTGGGTTGCTCTTCAGAGGGTTGGTGTGGACTTGTTGGGCCGAAGGGCCTGTTTCCACACTGTAGGTAATCTAATCTAATCTAATCTAATTTGCACCAAATGCTAATCATCTGTCATTCCTGTGCTTACTGACTGAAGTTAGCTCCTGGATGAGCATTGTCTTGATTTTAATATTCTCATCCTTGTTTTCATGGCCTCGCCTCTACCTATCTCTAATCTCCACTTTCCTCTGAACTCCTCTGAGATATGTATACAAAATCTAGACCTTGACAAGTCCCAATATTTATTTTTGTTGCTTCTCCATGAGTGGCCATGCCTTCACCTACTTGGACCTCCAAATTCTCCGATTCCATCCCTAAACTGCACTACTTTGCTTTCTTCCTTTAAGACACTCCTTAAAACCTACCTCTTTGACCATGTTCTACCTTAATACTTATATGGCTTCATCTCAATTTTTTGATACCCCTGCAAGGTGCAGGTTTTTAAATGTTATAAGTGCAACATAAATGCAAGTTGTGTATATCATTGAATCCTTTTCTTGTGGACTGACTGTTTCAAAATGACATGTAGTTTCAACTTTCAAGTCTTGTTATCTTTAAATTTTGTTTATTTATAGGAAGGAACTGGACCTCGTGTCATTTCCGCATTTGTCGAAATTATATTTGACAATTCAGACAATAGATTACCTGTAAGTATTTTATCCATTGAGTTAAAAGAATAAATAGTTTACATTAATTTTAATTGTGTGCGTTCCCTGATGATGTGACCTTCCTTCTAGGAGAAAAGAGCCATGATCTGAGAACTGGAGTTTTAGTTTGTAGCTGCTGTCAATGTATTGCGTTTGACAAGTATACGTGGTTCTATTGAAGACAACTTTGACTGTCCTACCTTTTCCCTGTACCCATAAACAGTATTCGGATAGAAATCATCATGCCGTACCATCTTGAATATTCCAGTTGAACCCTCTTTGACTACACTTTCAGGTAGAACACTCCAGACGCACCTATCACTCTGTGAAAGTTTCCACTCATCACATTTGCTGTTTTTGTAAATTACTTCAAATGTGTGCCCTCATTCTCGATTATTTCATGAGCAGGAACATTTTCTCCCAATCTGCTCTCTCCAGACCTGTCATGATTTTGAAAATTTCTGTCAGATCTCCTTTTAGCCTTCTCTGAAAAGAGAACAGTCCAAACCTCTTCAATTTATCTTTGACTGAAGTTTCTCATCTTTGGAACCATGTTTATAAATCTCATCTGCCAAAAAAAAAATTCCTCCGTGGGTTCACATCCTTCTGACAGAGTGGAGCCCCGAACAGTATTCCAGCTAGGTTCTAACAAGTGTCCTGCATAAATTCAGCATCATTTTGCTCTTGTGCTCTATAACCTTATTAATAAAGCAGATGGCTGTTTCCACCTGTCCTGCCACCTTGGTGATCTCTGCATACATTCAAAAAGACCTCTCTGTTTCTCCACATCCTTAAAAATTGCAACCCAAGCTAGGACAAACTTCTTCCTTTTGTGATGCATGATGTCTGATTATATTATAAATATGTGTGTGTGTGTGTATATATATATATATATATACACACACATTTATCTGGATGTTGAATAGTGGCATATAAGGGTATTAATTTTTCTTAAGTGATTGAAAAGAGTAACTAGGTCAGACAGTCTTCCTGTAACACAGATCTACTTCTGTATTGTCAGAGAGCAGGGAGCCCCTGGAGTTGATGGAAAATTGTATTAATGCTGGTAGTTTATTGTTAAATCTTAATCTCCTTCTGAAATGAGCTAGTGGGCTATTTGGCTGTATCAAAGTTTTACAGAAAAGTTGAACCTGGCACTCTGAACCCTGTACACCATCAACCATCGGCAAGGCACAAATCAGGAGTGTGATGGAATAATGTCCACCTGCCTGGAATGGGAGCAGCTCAAACAATACTCAAGAACTTTGATATCATTAGGATTAAGCCACTGATCCTCTACCTAAAGTATTGACTGCTTGCATCTTTAGCGATAGCGACAGCAATGTGAATCATCTATAAGATGCACTGCAGCAATTCTCCAAACTTTGACAGCATCTTCCAAACTCTTAACCTCTATAACCTAGGAGAAGGGCAGCAGATGCATAGGAATACCAGCACCTGCAAGTTTCCCTCCAAGCCATATGTTATCCTGACTTGGTACTGTATTGCTATTCCTTCATTATTGCTGTGGTCAAAAATCTGGAACTCTTCTGAACAGTACTCTGGCTTTATTTACACATCAATTGTAGTGGTTTAACAGTGATACTCAAATTTTGTGCACAAGTAAAGGATAAAAGTTTTGATTATAGACCTAGTTGAGTTATATTTATCAACTTTGAGTTTGAAAAGCTTGAATTATTACAGTTTTTATTTTATTCCTGCAGATCGACAAAGAAGAGGTTTCTCTCCGTCGTGTCATTGGGGCAAAGAAGGATCAATATTTTTTAGACAAGAAAATGGTGACGTAGGTTACTTATTTTTGCTTGCGTACTTTATTCATTTTTGCTATTTTGCAAAATTCTATTCTGTGCACAATACATATAAGGTATGGTACTACAGTGTTATGTTACTTGATTGGTAATTCGGAGTTTCAATCTATAATGAAAGAATCTGAATTTACATCCTGCCATTATGATGTCTTGATTTCAGCTTAAAGTAAGCTGTTACCATTAAACGTGACCGTGAAGCTGTCAGATTGTTGAGACAGAGACTAACTAGTTGACTATGTCCTTTTAGAATAGGAAATTTACTGTGTTATTCTGTGTGTTCTGAATGTAATACCAGTTCCACACCAGTCTGGATGACTCTCAACTGCCCTCTAAAGTAACCTAATAAGCTACCCAGTTATAACAAACAGTTCTTGATGGTTCAAGAAGGCAGTCCGCCACTACCCCTTTGAGGAAACTGGAGATTGACAATTTATTGCCAGTCATGTGTACTTTCTTGAGTGGAAATGTTGGGTGCAAATCCAGAGAGGATAGACTTGTTGATAACATGGCAACTGAAAAGCTCAGATTATGGGAGTTCCTAATGATACATTTATTATACAAGTTGTTATTGGTGGATTCCTGCTGTAATCAGCTATGCCCTAACAACTTATATATGGAAAGTATTATAATGTTAATTGTATAGTAATACAAGTTGCTTATAAAATGTGAAACTAGTGACAGAAATACCAAGGGATGGAAATCTTCACAGGAAGATTAACAGGAAAGTCACCAGAGGACATGTCATTATGAGTAAACACAGAATATTCGAGACTTCAGCAAGTGCGGCAGTATCTGTGGAAAGAGAAACAATTACCTTTTGAGTCTGGTATAACTCTTCTTAAGAACTGAAAAATGTTTGAAAACAGCTTTTTTTTTAATACTTTTGACAGGCAGAGGAGGAACAAGAGAGCAGATGGTATAGAGATCCAATGCAAATAGTGGAGAAGTTTAAAAAATTCATCAAAAGTAATCACTTTGTCTTTTTCATTGTGCCTCTATATACCATCTGCTCTCTTATTTTCCAGCATCTTTCAGATCCAAAGAAAAACCATGCCAGACTTCAAACATTAAAACTTGAAACATGTTTCTTTCTCCACAGATGCTGCCAGAACTGCTGAGTTTGTCCAGCGTTCAATGTTCATTTCAGATTTCCAGCATGTGTAGTACTTGGCCTTTTTACTGACATCATAATGAATGCTTTGTGCGATACTGTGTTACTTGTCTGCTTCCCGATTGGAACAAGAGGCTTACTTTTACCAAAAAATGAAGTATAACATATATAGGAGTTCTATAAAAGAAAATTTAAAATTAAAAGGTTGCAAGTTGTTGCATTGAGAACTAAGTATCCTTATAAGTGTAAGGATTTAATAAATTGGTAAATAAAAATCAGTTTAAAGTATAAGTAATGCCTTTGAATGACGTAGGAATATTTTTGCATACCTTCTGTAGATCCTCAAATAGTTTGTATTATATTTCAATCCTGTTTTTGTTCAATAGGAAAAATGATGTCATGAATCTTTTGGAAAGTGCTGGCTTTTCTCGGAGCAATCCTTACTACATTGTCAAGCAAGGAAAGGTAATTTAGTTTAGAAATACATATGGTATTCCCGAAAATGAAATAAAATAAAATTCTATTGGATTTTCAACTCTATACCGAAGCATTTATTTTAAAGTCTGCTCTTAATTCAAATTGGTATTCAAATAACAATGGTGAAGTTGATAGAGATCTGGGGTTAGTAGGTTTGGTGCTTATAATGTTTGTTCACTGAAAACTGTGGCAGCTAAATAAACATGCTTTCTGGCTCATTTCGATGACTCGAAGTACCTACACACTTTGACTCCTTTGTGAACCATTTGAGCCATCTGAGCTTTGTGTGGTTTGCTGTCAATAGTGCGAAGGTGAACATTAGTCATGTTACAAAAACAGACAAAATTGAAAAATTCATCTATTAACTGTGATTCATATGACAAAGATTATAACTACTCACCAGTGTTAAAAGGGCGATTGCAAGTGGTTGTTGCATGTTGCAGTTTGTATGCTTTTTCTTGGATCATCAAAAGGTGAATAGAACACAATGAAATGCTCCTAGTATTGCATGGTATTTTCAAGACAGAAACTGGCCATTCAGCCAGTTGTCACATGGTGTTT
This sequence comes from Chiloscyllium plagiosum, assembly GCF_004010195.1. Lineage (NCBI taxonomy): Eukaryota > Metazoa > Chordata > Chondrichthyes > Orectolobiformes > Hemiscylliidae > Chiloscyllium > Chiloscyllium plagiosum. The sequence continues at coordinate 57,384,409 of NC_057731.1, read as the reverse complement.
AAGCTCCACACAAATACCCTTCTCCTTTTTCATTTAATCCCATCAGCCAGTCAGTGTTCCAATCACCCTCATGTACTTTACCTAGTTGGCCTTTAAATAGATCTGTGTTGCTCCCCTAAACAGTTCCTCAAGTTAGCAAATTTATCTTAAATCTTAATAATAGCCCATAATAAGATAAATTCTTGCAGTTCAAAGTTCATGGATTCAAAAGAAAGATCAGGTGAAACCAATCCCCTTTGCCCATTCATCATGAAATGCTAGGCTACACCACTGGCAGCATCCTTGGATGAAAACAAATATACCTGTGTAGAGTTTTGCTGATTTGCCACACTTTGCTGATTTGTACTTAGAGGATTTTTAAAATTATGGATGAGGAGAGAAAATTGAAATTGGTTGATACAGTTTTGAACAACCAAAGAGGAAAGTAGCTATTTAAAAGCAAACTTCATGGTATGTGGGTGTCCCTGTCTAGGCCTGCTTTTATTGATCATCCCTAATTGTTCTTGAAAGTGGTGGTGAACCAACTTCTTAAACTAGTGCGGTCCATGTTGAGTAGATGCTCCAAGAGCTTGGGAGGGAATACCAGGATTTTGACTCCATCAGTGATGGAATGATCATAGAGGTCTAAGTCAGGATGACATGTGGCTTTGAGAGGAACTTGAAGCCAGTTGTGTTTACATATATCTGCTGCCTTTGACTTTCTAGGTGGTAGAGATTGTGGGGTTGGAAGTTGCTTTTGAAGGAGCCTTGGTGGGTTGCTGGAATACATCTGGTGGAAAGGAGACCCAGCTGGCCTGCCCTGTGTGGCAGTGGTGAATGGAGTATTCAAGTGAGCTGTTTTGTTGTTTGGAAAGGAAAGTGAAAATTGATAGTTACGATTTTTAAAATATAGACATCTGGTTCCTATCAATGAGTTTTTTTTTAAAGAAGACATTCTATGCTTTAATTGGCAGTTACCTGTTTTAGGTTCTCTTTTGGGTTAGATACAACCTGTGAGTCATGAGACTGTCTCTGGCTGTTTAGTTTCTCAGTGAGACTCAGTAGCTTCATTATCCAGTTTGCTCTTCTCTAGCCACGAGTCTCTCCTACGGGTGTTTATATTTACTATTTTCAGGGAAATTGTATGCAAAGGCTTTTGTTCATTACTTATGCGATGTAGGTGGGATGGGGGGAGGAAATTAATTTTGTTTGTCTGTAATTCTAGGAAAGCTATCTCTACCTGCATCAGTTGTACATTGCACATCAATTATTTATTCCATTTGCCTTTGTAAGGTGCTACATGTGCTGACATTGTCACTGTATGAATCATATTTACTTTGTCTTGTTCGCTATGATTAATTCAATCTGAATCATCCTCTTGAATTTCCATGCAAATTGTTGCAGAATTTTCCTGAGGAAAGGGTGAAATGTGAATTGGCAATTCCTAATTTAAAAACTAAAGCAATAGTATAATGACAGTGTTCATGTAAAGGTTATTTAATTCAGTTTTAAAGAAGATACTCTATATAATCAGGGTTTGAAGGAATATTATCATGGAAAAACATTTGACAGAGATTTTATTAATCTGAAAATAGCCTTTGATAATTTATGTTGGTACATATCTCCTCCGCGTCTATTGCTCATTTTACAACCTTCTTGACTCTCACTGCACTACCCCAAACTTTACACTTTTCTAGTTTGAATTAAAGGAGAAAGTGAGGTCTGCAGATGCTGGAGATCAAAGTTGAAACTTTATTGCTGGAACAGCACAGCAGGTCAGGCAGCATCCAGGGAACAGGAGATTCGACGTTTCGGGCACAGGCCCTTCTTCCTGAAGAAGGGCCTGTGCCCGAAACGTCGAATCTCCTGTTCCCTGGATGCTGCCTGACCTGCTGTGCTGTTCCAGCAATAAAGTTTCTAGTTTGAATTAAACTTGAACCTGGTTGGTCTGTTTGACAATGTCTTAGTGTTATGGTTGTTGTTATCTTCCTGTGTCATCCACAAGCTGCAATTTATTGGATGGGATAGATTGCTATACTGTGCTCTGCTTTCATCCTCTCCAGTGTAGAATTCAGATACGTTTCTGAAATGCTTGGACTGAGAAACAGTTTTAATAACTGTTTTGAAATATTAATTTTAAAGTAGACTATGGAGCTTTCTTTGGACTTTTTTTGTTTGAATAATGTGGCTTCAGTAAGTTTTTTTTTCAAGGAATTGTAATTTTGCTTAATTTATACAAATAATGCAAGTGTGTGTGTGTTTTAGTTTCTCAATTGTCTTTGAGTTAATGTACCATTTAAATAGCTTTTGGTTTCTGAATTGTATTTGTATTAGATTAATCAAATGGCAACAGCTCCAGACTCTCAGCGACTGAAACTTTTGCGAGAAGTTGCCGGTACCAGAGTATATGATGAGCGAAAAGAGGAAAGCATCAATCTTATGAAAGAAACTGGTAAGAATACTGTCGCTGCTTTCACCTCCATTTTTGGTCCCTTATCTAAGGAAAGGTATAGTGGCTTTGGAAGCACTGAGGTTCCCTAAGTTGATCCTGAGTATTGAAAGACTTCCTTATTAGGAGAGGTTGTGTGGGTTGGGCCTGTTCTCCTGAGAGTTTAGAAGAACAAGAGACAACCTGATTGACACATACAAGATTTTTACAGGACTTGACAAACAGTATTTCCTGTGAGCTTCGAGTGAGTTAGGGGTCAGAAGTGAGTGTAGTACCTATTACTAATGCGAAGGTGCTGGGGAAACTGAAAGGTCTGAAGGTGGATAAATCACAGATCGGATGGATTACACCATAGGGTTCTGAAGGAGATAGCTGAGAAGATTGTGGAGGCATTGGTGATGATCTTTCAGGAACCACTGGAGTCAGGGAGGGTCCCCAAGGAATGGAAAATGGGGTTACTGTAACACCCCTGTTTAAGAAGGGAGGGAAGCAGAAGATGGTTGAAACTTTATTGCTGGAACAGCACGGAAGGTCAGGCAGCATCCAGGGAACAGGAGATTCAACGTTTCGGGCACAGGCCCTTCTTCAGGAATGAAGAAGGGCCTGTGCCCCGAAGGGCCTCATTCCTGAAGAAGGGCCTGTGCCCGAAATGTCGAATCTCCTGTTCCCTGGATGCTGCCTGACCTGCTGTGCTGTTCCAGCAATAAAGTTTCAACTTTGATCTCCAGCATCTGCAGACCTCACTTTCTCCAGGGAAGCAGAAGATGGCAAGTTGTAGGACGGTTAGCCTGTCCTCAGTCATTGTTAAAATTTTAGAGTCCATTATTAAGGATGAGATTGCAAAGTACTTGGAAGGGCATGATAAAATAAGTCTGGGTCAGCACAGCTTTGTCAAGGAGAGATCATGCCTGACAAATCTGTTAGAATTCTTTCAGGATATAACAATCAAGTTAGACAAAGTAGATCCAGTGATCATGATCTATTTGGATTTCCAGAAGGCTTTTGTCAAGATCTTGCACAAGACCTGCATGATAGCACCAGGTACCGTTCTGAAAATTGCCCCTTTATCCCTGTACATGCTAGTACTTTCCCCGAACATGTACTCTTACCTTACTTAGTAGCACCTTGTTTTCAACGGAGCTTTACATTATACCTGATAGGGCAGTGAGCAGTGCTGATACAGAACTCAAAAGACAACATTGATGTTCTTTACATTCAAGGAATGTGGTTTCCATTGGCTTAGCCAGTGTTTATTGCCCATCCCTAATTGCTGTTGAGAAGGTGGTGGTGATATGCCTTCACCCTTTGTAGTCCATGGTGGCTAGGTACACCTACAATGCTGTCAGGAAGGAGGTCGAGGATTTTGTTCACCTTGATCATGAATTTTAGGTCCAGTGTTTTGCATTACTTTATAAATATCTTGTTTATCTAAGGCCATTTTCGTGTATTTTGCAGAGGGAAAGAGGGAAAAGATTAATGAATTGTTGAAATACATTGAGGAACGTCTACACACTCTAGAAGATGAGAAGGAAGAATTGGCACAGTATCAGAAATGGGATAAGATGAGAAGAGCACTTGAGTACACTATCTATAATCAGGAACTGAACGAAACTCGTGCCAAACTTGATGAGGTGAGAGTGAAGAGGGATTTTGAATGACTGTACTTGCAATTTGGGCTATGTTGTCTGTTATTCATATGTGCTGAGGAGTGTAGTTACATTGCAGAATTCTTTGGTTGCAATCAACAACCTGCCTTGGCAATCTTATGGGAAATTCTCTGTTACACCTTTCCACAAAAGATTCCCTTTTTTCTCTCGGCTTTATGTTGTTTTGGCTTCCCTGACATTATTGACCAGGGCGAATATAAAGTGCTTTTGGATTTCTGATGCAGGTACAGTTACAACACTTAAAATGACGTTTTGATAGGTACATGAATAGGAAAGGTTTAGAGTTGTGGGCCGAACGCAGGCTAGTTTGGAAAACGTGGTCTGCATGGACAAGTTGGATGGAATGGTCTGTTTCTGTACCGTGTATCTCCAACTCTGACATTGCTGTGGTATTAAGAACAAATTTGTATTTGAGTGAACTTTTTATGAACTTTGAACTTGTTGAAGCAAATGCTGAGAATTTGCTTGATAGTGAAATGTCACAGCTTGATTTGATTTGATAATTCATTCTTCCAAAGTTCATAACTTCCAGTTAATTTATTGGAAAATGTGACTTTGTTGCCAGCTTTCTGCAAAACGGGAGACCAGTGGAGAGAAGTCTCGGCAACTACGTGATGCACAGCAGGAAGCCAGAGATAAAATGGAGGTAATTCCTCATAAGTGAATTGCTAAGTTTTGATTCAATACATGCTCCAAAATTAATTGAGTGAATGGATTTTGATTACAATTGATGCTCTGTGCAAATGAAACGTTTCCTTTACTTTGGGCTGGTGTGTATGCAAAATTCTTTAAACCATAGTATAACTACATTGCAATGCATTTTCTAAATTTTTATTATTTGTATTTTTATGCTTATTTTTAACAGATTTTGTTACTTGTTCTGTATTTGTTTTCATTTGTTTGCATTTAGATGCAGCAGCTAATGTAAGATATCTCCAGAACGAAAAGGCTGTCAGACAATGGGTTGTGGTCCTAATCGAGGCTGCATCTTTAGTTTATAAGATATGTTTGTGCAGTAAATTATAACATGGGGAAAAAACAGAGTTATTACTCTACTGTCAGATTTATCAAGAATGTTTCGAGTTTTTCATTTCATCACTTCTTGTAGTTGTAATTGGATGATCCCATCAGATTTGTTAAGTAGCTCATCTTGCTAGTTGTATTTGGAACTAATTCCAATACCTGTTCACTGTTTTTCAAAATCAAGGATATAGAACGTCTGGCACGTGAGCTGAAGGCAAAAATATTATCAATGAAGGAAGAGAAAGAGCAGCTAACTGCTGAACGTCAAGAGCAGATCAAACAGAGGACTAAACTTGAGTTAAAAGCAAAGGATCTACAGGATGAAATGGCTGGAAACAGTGAACAAAGAGTAAGGAAATAGAAATTGTCAATGGGAGTTTTGAATGTGTGGGGAAAAGAAAAGAAATATCCTATAATATGGGGAAGATAGACAGCTGCTGGAGTAGGAGTCTCATAACTATGGTTTGTGGTCTAGACTTGACACTGAAACTCTGACTTATCCTCGCAAAAATTTAGCACCTTTGTACCACTATTTTAACTGCTCCATCTTAGATGGGAGTATTGCATAAAGTTATTCATTATTGGTATAAAAGTGTTGAATAGTTTCATTATTGTAAATCCAGCAATGCAGAAACAGATCACATCAATCAAATAATTTCTAATTTCCTCGGAGTGAATTTATAAGTTGAAAGACATAAAGCAAAAGAAATTGCCACCCACTGGTACTTAATTTATTAGAATCTATATATTTTTTCCAATGTCTTTTATATCTGCTGATTTTTCCCATCGCATTTGCTTTTTCTGCTTTTCTTATGCAATGAATTCTACAAAACAGTTTTTCGACGTAAATTACTACGCTTTAGAGATAATTCAGTGTATGAAGTGCTTTGATATGATGAGATGCTGTATAAATGCAAGTATTGTGGTAATTAAATATCAATAGCTGAAGGGTTCGGTTGAATGTTCTGACGCATCAAATTGCCGTTTAAAAAAAAATTGTTTTCTTTTCAGTGTCTTGTTCAATTATGTAGTGACATCATGCTGAACAAGCTGCAGTTTATTTAGAATTGTATTACGTTATAGTCAGTACGTGTGTCGATCGTCCAACTAAGACCAAAAGTGCTTGTTTATCTGTCTGCTTATCATGAGACCGGCAGTCATTTGCAGGCAAAATTTGAACAACCAGATAAAGTCTGTTCACTGTTGGTAGCATGTGTTTGCAGCTGACTCATTCATGACTTAATGGATTTAAAATATTGGTACATAATACATTTAAATTATTATTTTTAATATGCAGAATTAACTTTACTGGAAAACGTACAGTGTTTATGAAAAGTAGGGTTTTCAGTAAGGTTCACTATGATGTACCTGTTTATTGAAAAGCAGCATTTTAGATTCCCTTAAACTGAAGGGCATTAAAAATGCAAACACTAAGTTAAAGGGAAATAACGACTCTAGTTTTATTATCAAATGTGCTAACTTTTTATGATCGGAGAGTAAAATAATGTCACGCACGTTTCATTTGAGGATTTTGTAAGTTTCTTTTGTCTTGGATAAATGGAGGTCTCTTTTCTTAGTAGGACACACTAGTGACATCACTATTAGAAATATCCGTCTGAAACACGCTTGCCAATGCTATACCTGGTCCTAAGAAGTCATGAACTTAGCTAGATTTTTCAGATTCCCAACTGGTTTTATTTTGTTGACCTAAGTGTGGAAATAAAGCGTCTCCTATATTATAATGATTATTTGTGATAGCACTTGCCTTAAAACTACCCTTGATTTGATCGAGAAGAAATGTGGATTGAAAGAGTAAACCAAAAGTTCATGTTTATGCTGATTTTCTTTTCTGTAGAAACGCCTTCTGAAGGAAAGACAGAAGCTATTAGAAAAGATAGAAGAGAAGCAAAAAGAACTTGCAGAAACAGAACCAAAATTCAGTGCTGTCAAAGAAAAAGAAGAAAATGGGATTGCAAGGTCAGTAACTACAAGATAAAATGAAGCAATGGGCTCTTGATTGAGGAGCCTCTTTAAGTATGCATTTTTGGTGCCGTTTTAATTATTTTTTCTGTTCAAGTGCTGAATCACAGTGGTGTTTAGTTTGTTTGGATGCTATCCGTCCTATGCTACCCCTACATGTTGCATTATTTGAAGTGCAAGCTGAAAGTGGGTGTAAACAGTTTATTTGACTGTGAAGGAAATCGCAGCTTAATCTGTTCATGTCTATGTAGTGTAATTGTGTACTTTCAGCAGGGGTCACTGCATAATAAGCAGAATTGGAAACCTTAGCTGGTTTTAGATGTTTATATCAGGTATTGCCATGTTTAGTAGCAAGTTTCTTCTATTACTAGATGGTTTCATTGTTTCATGGCCTATTTGTTCTTGTAGTAAAATAGATTGGTTAAAAATAGTATTTGTTGGCATCCAAGATTGTATAAATAATCCATATGAATTAATTTGTTATAAGATTCGTCTCAAGCTCCACTTGTATGGAGAACTATTTATTGCAGCAATTTTACCCCTGAGCTGTCCTATAAGGCATGCAGAAACTTCCAGAAAAAAAGTCCCAAATCCAAGAGTTCTTTGAATTTGCATGTCAGGAGTGAAAAGGGCCTGGTTAGGGAATCAAAACAGAAATCTTTTCAAATTCTTTTTTGTTTTACCAGTTTGTTTTCCTCTTGCAGTTTTTAAAAAATGGTTTCAAAGCCTGTCAGCTTGTTCTTTATTTCTCACGTCTGACTCATTTTGTCTCCCTTCTATGTTTGTATTATACAGATATGGAATGTTTTCTGAATTTTGTTTGCTTCGTGAAGGTGTGGCTAGACTGTTGTACTGTGGTTTAAGACTGAACTGCCAGTTTCTTGTGAAGAATTTATATTGTATTAAAACGTGCTTTAATGACAAACTGATCAATGACCTTTAGAAGCCGAGTTCAAACTTTTTTTTATTAGTTTGTTCAGGGACTATGGGAGTTGCCGGTAGTATTCATTGCCTTCATGTAGTTGAGTCACTCAGTTGGAAAGGAAATTTCAGAATTTTGATCCAGCAGCAATAAAGGATGGTGATATATTCCTAAGTCAGAATGCTGTGTGGCTTGTTTCAACAGTAACATTTTTCTAAAAGCTGACCATGTCATAATTGTCGAACCCGTCATTAAGTAATTGGTGAATGTTCCCACGAGAGAACAAACTGAACTGATTGGTTACTTGTTGCCACAATTATCAAAGTGAAAACTGGCCAGATGGGAATATGAAAAGGCATAATTTAAATTTTTTAACTCTCTCTCCACACCACTATGAGACTGGAATCATACCTGTTAGAATCATTTACAGAACAGGTGACAATTTGGCACATTGTATCTACATTGACTCTCATGTAGAGCAACCCACTGCAGTTGAGAGGTATAAAATTATGAGGGGTGTAGACAGGGTGGACGTGAAAAAAAAATCTCTTCTTGATGGAGGGATCAATGGCTGGGCTATAGATTTAAGGTAAAAGGCAGGGGTTTTAAAGGGATGAGAGGAGAATATATTTTCACCCATAGGCTGGTGGAATCTGGAACTCAATGCCTTATAAGGGTGATAGAGAGAGAAACCTTCATAACTTTTTAGAATACACTTTAGATGTACACTTGCGATGCCAATACATACCGAGTGAAGTGCTGGAAAATTGGATTAGAGTAGTTTGATGTTTGGTTTTGGTCGGTGCAGACTCAGTGGACTGAAGATCCATTTTCTGTGTTCCATATCTCTACAAGTCTGTGATTCTCTTGCCCAATACCTCCTTTGTCATTTTGCCCTTGTAATATCAGCTAGTGGGAGTAGATTTTTCTTTGTTACAATGTTATATACCTCTATCCAATCCTGTTTACTTGAAGAACAACAGACCCAATCCTCCAGTGTAACCTGGTAGCTAAAATTATCCATGCCTGGAACCATTCTGGTAAATTTTATCTGCACCCTGTAGGAGCGAAATGTCTTTCCTGAGATGTGGTGATCAGAATTGGATGCAATAGTCCAGTTAGGATCTAACCTGAATTTATCAAAATTCAACATAATATCACTGCTTTTGTGGTTAGCAAAGATGGATGTACACCCTCTGTCTGTCCCTGAATATTCTTGAGAACTGTGCTGTTATATCTGCAACCGCTCTTGATGCCCCGTTTGCCCAAATTAATCGCCACATACTGTGTTTAATTTTCTGTTCCTTGTGTATCACTAGCCCCTCTGTCACATGGCAGTTAATGTGCATGTTCTTTACAGTTGCTGCTACTCCAAGTTTACTATGATGTGCAAACTTGGAAGTTTTAGTCAGCATTCAAACATTAAACCATTTAGATGTATGTGATATATAAAAATATATACATATATGTCTGTCTGTCTAATGCAGTGGGTCTTAGCACTGATGCTTAATGGGTTGTCTTCCGGATGTAGGTTTGCTCGCTGAGCTGGAAGGTTTGTTTTCAGACATTTCGTCACCATACTAGATAACATCATCAGTGAGCCTCTAGTGAAGCACTGGTATTAGTGACCCGCTTTCTATTTGTGTTTAGGTTTCCTTGGATTGGTGATGTCATTTCCTGACGTGATGTCATTTGCTGTTCTTCTTCTCAGAGGGTGGTAAATAGGGTCCAAGTCTATGTAGGCCAAAGTGAGTACTGCCGATGCTTGAAATTAGAGTCAAGAGTGTGGTGCTGGAAAAGCACAGCAGCTCTTTATCGGGCATCAGCCCTTCATGATGAAGGACTTTTGCCCAAAACATTGACTTTCTTGCTCCTCGAATGCTGCCTGACCTGCTGTGCTTTTCCAGGACCTCACTCTTCACTCCAAGTCGATGTGTTTGTTGATAGAGTTCTAGTTGGAAAGCCATGTTTCTATGATGATTAGGAGGTGCTGGTGTTGGACTGGGGTGTACAAAGTTAAAAATCACACAATACCAGGTTATAGTCCAACAGGTTTATTTGGAAGCACTAGTTTTCAGAGCACTGCTCCTTCATCATGTGGCTGTGGAGTATAAGATCGTAGAACACAGAATTTATAGCAAATGTTTAAAGTGTGATGTAACTGAAATTATATATTGAAAAAGACCTGGATTGATTGTTAAGTCTCTCATCTTTTAGATTGACCATGTTGGTTTCAGTTCTTTCATATGTAAATCCCAGAACTTTCTTAAAGTTACATTCTCAAGTGAACCTTAACAATAGGTGCCATGTTGGCCCAGATAATGCATTGAAGGTGTGAGGTTGTCTGTGCCACAATGTTCAGACTGATTCTATTCTAAAAAAGGGATTTACAGATTCATACATGGATTCATGCAGTTTTTGAGCAAAATAAAATGTAATTCTGCAAGTACAAATTCACCCCACAAACCTTTTGGGAAAAGTTGATGGGTAGAGAGATCTGGGAGTGCATGTCCATTGTACCCTGAAGGTGGCTGCACAGGTGGATAGTGTGGTCAAGAAGGCGTATGGTATGCTTGCCTTCATTGGACGGGGTATTGAGTATAAGAGCTGGCTGGTCATGTTAAAATTGTACAGACATTGGTTCGGCCACATTTAGAATACTGTGTACAGTTCTGGTCGCCACATTACCAAAAGGATGTGGACGCTTTGGAGAGGGCGCAGAGAAGGTTTACGAGGATGTTGCCTGGTGTGGAAGGTGCTAACTATGAAGAGATGTTGAGTAGGTTAGGTTTATTTTCATTAGTAAAAAAGGAGATTGAGGGGGGGGAGTCTGATTGAGGTTTACAAAATCATGAAGGGTATAGACAGGGTGGATAGAGGCAAGCTTTTTCCCAGGGTGAAGGATTCCATGACGAGAGGTCATGCTTTGAAGGTGAGAGGTGAAAAGTTTAAGGGGGATACACGCGGCAAGTACTTTACACAGAGGGTGGTGAGTGTTTGGAAGTCGTTGCCAGCAGAGGTGGTAGAGGCAGGCACGGTACATCTGGACAGATGCACGAGTAGGTGGGGAGCAGAGGGATACAGATGCTTAGGAATTGACCGACAGGTTTAGACAGTAGATTTGAATCGGCTCAGACTTGGAGGGCCGAAGGGCCTGTTCCTGGGCTGTAAATTTTCTTTGTTCTATATACAGAAGAACCTTGATTATCCGAATGAGATGGGTGGGCACTGTTTCATTCGGATAATTGATTATTCAGTTAATTGATTCAATGCCTTTTCTTCTGGGGCTCGGAGTTTTCTATTAAGTCTGCTCCCCATTTCACTGCCCCCCAACCCCATTCAGCACCGCCTCCTGCTCGCCCCCCAACAACGCCCGGCACTGAAGTCCGCCTTGGAGGTTGATCACCCGAAAGTCCGAGGTCGAATGTCCTGGGCATTCTCCAACTGGGAGGGGACTCTCCTGTCTGTTGACTGTTATGCTGTGTCCATTCATCCATTGCCATAGCCTCTGCTCGGTCTCACTGATGTACCATGCCTCACAGCATCCTTGCCTGCAGCGTATGAGATAAACGACGATGGCCGAGTCACGTGAGTACCTGCCACGTACATGGTAGGTGGTATCCTCATGTGTAATGGTGGTATCCATGTCGAACTCTGACACATCTTGCAGCATCTGCTGGGAGGGGCCTCTCAGTTCCACGTTCGGTCAAATAAACACTAGCAGCATTGTCTGGTTCAGCAAGATTTAACAATTATTACAGCGCCAGGTATAGGTTATCCACCAACACATGGGTTAAGCACCAGTGCGCAATACCTTAAAATAAAGACAATTTTATATCGTTCCTAAGAAATAGTACAGCCTTAATTACAGAGCAAATCCAATAAAATGACAAATAGACATAAAATTGAGCCAATTATATTTCCTGGGAACTGACTTGTTTTGCACGTTTTTATCTCTTGCCACCTGAATCCCAAGGTCAGTTAGAATGCTTTAATATTGTCATAGTTGAAAATGTGTTGCTGGAAAAGCGCAGCAGGTCAGGCAGCATCCAAGGAACAGGAGAATTGACGTTTCGGGCATAAGCCCTTCTTCAGGAATCCTGAAGAAGGGCTTATGCCCGAAACGTCGATTCTCCTGTTCCTTGGATGCTGCCTGACCTGCTGCGCTTTTCCAGCAACACATTTTCAGCTCTGATCTCCAGCATCTGCAGTCCTCACTTTCTCCTTTAATATTGTCATATCTTGTTTAGTTAATTCATACTATGAAGAAGACATTGTTTGCTAATCTCTTTCAATTAGTTCAGGAATGCAGCTTTAAGCAGAGTTAGGTGCCATTTTAAACAGAATTGTTAGTTTGCAGCCCAGAAGCCATTTTGTTATGGTATTTTATGTTACTTGCATTAAGAAGCCATTTTGTAGTTAGTTAAAGAATGCATTAAATGGTTGCTCCTGACAACAGCCAAAATCCAGATTTTAGATCCTCACTGTGACAAGGTTGTATGGTGTTGTCAATGCAAAGTGGCTGGGTAGAGGCTGATGGCCAAGTTCGATACCCATGGGGATGGCCTCGACTGGGAAGTTAGGTTCATGTCACGCTACAGGTGACCCCACTGCATTACACATGCGCACACGCACACACTTCTACAGACCCATACACTCACGCAGACCCTCTCTCATATGCTCACACATACAGGCTTACACACCCTCTCAGACCTATGCCCCTTTACACTCATACACATACACGCACACTCTCACAGATACTCCTACTACCCCCACACAAGTTTGTGGGGTGAATTTGTACTTGCAGAAATACATTTTATTTTGCTCAAAACCTGCATGAATCCATGTATGAATCTATAAATCCCTTTTTTTAATTAGAATCAGAACATTGGAGCGCAAGAGGTCTGAGTAGTCTGGCAGTCATTATCGAGATGTCTTTGTAGGAGAGAGTGGCCAGGGTTTTTGAATGTGTTTTGTCTGCTTGTTTGGGTTTGTTGCTGAGAAATCGGCGGACTGTGTTCTTTGGGTACCCGTTCCTTTTGAATATGCTGTGGAGGTGATTTTCCTCTGTTCTTCGTAGTTCCTCTGTGCTACAGTGTGTGGTGGCTCATTGAAGTACTGTTCTAACGCAGCTTCATTTGTGGATGTTGGGATGATTGCTTCTGTAGTTGTGTTTGGTCAGTATGCGTTATTTTCCTGAAGACACTGTTTGGAGTTCTCCATTGGCTGTTCGCTCTACTGTGACATCCAGGAATGGCAGTTTATTGTTGTTTTCCTCCTCTTTAGTGAAGTTCATGCTAGTAAGGATATTATCGATCATCTTAAGGGTTTCCTATAATTTGTTTTGTTTAGCGGTGACAAAGGTTACGGACCCAATATTTGGGTTGGATGGTTGGCAGAGCTATTTGTTCGAGTTCTGCATTACTGCTTCTAGGAACCCTGATATCGGAGATCCCATGGGTGTTCCATTGGTTTGTCTGTAGGTTTTGTTATTGAAAGTGAAATAGGTGGTAAGGCATAGGTCCACTAGCTTGATGATGTTGTCTTTGCTGATGAGGTTGGTGATTTTTGCTGTTTGGTTCTTCTCATAGTATAGTCAGTGTTTCCTTGGCCAGGTTAATGTTAATGGACGTGAACAGGGCTGTTGACAAAGGAGACCATTATTTCATTGTCTTCTATTTTGGTGTCTTTGGTCTTCAGGAATTCTTGGGTGGGGTGGATCAAGTGATGTGAGTCTTCTACTGAGTATTTTAGTCTTTGGTGTAGCTCCTTAGTTAATCTGTACGTTGGTGTTCCAGGTAGCGAGATTATGGGTCTGAGGGGGTCTCCTTGTTTGTGATCCTGGGTTGTCTTCCATTCTACAGCCTGAAAAATAACTGTTTCCCAGTTTTTTAAAATAAACCCAGTTTTTTAAAATAAAAGTTAGCTTTAGAGGGATGGCAGTGAAGGCAGTGCAATGTTCCTCCTGCAACATGTATGAGGTGAGGGATGCCATCGACGTCCCTGCCGATTACACTTGCAGGAAGTGCACCCATCTCCAGCTCCTCCAAGACCGTGTTAGGGAACTGGAGCTGGAGTTGGATGAACTTCGGATCATTCGGGAGGCAGAGGGGGTCATAGATCAGAGTTATAGGGAGGTAGTAACTCCAAAGATGGCAGATAGATGGGTGACAGTGAGGGGGACTGGGAGGAAGCAGCCAGTGCAGGGACCCCCGGCGGCCGT
>NC_057731.1:57337366-57367088 GCF_004010195.1 Chiloscyllium plagiosum | reverse complement strand
TACAGCAGGATATAGAGAGGCTGCAGAGCTGGGCAGAAAGGTGGCAAATGGAATTCAATGTAGCTAAGTGTGAGGTGATTCACTTTGGGAAGAATAACAAAAAGATGGGGTACTGGGTTAATGGTCGGATACTTGGTAGTGTGGATGAGCAGAGGGATCTTGGTGTCCATGTACACAGATCTCTGAAAGTTGCCACCCAGGTAAATAGTGCGGTGAGGAAGGCATATGGCGTACTGGCTTTTATTGGTAGAGGAATTGAGTTCCGGAGTCCTGAGGTCATGATGCAGTTGTATAAGACTCTGGTGCGGCCGCATCTGGAATATTGTGTGCAGTTTTGGTCGCCATATTATAGGAAGGATGTGGAGGCACTGGAACGGGTGCAGAGGAGGTTTACCAGGATGTTGCCTGGTATGGAAGGAAGATCGTATGATGAAAGACTGAGACACTTGGGGCTGTTTTCATTAGAGAAAGGAAGGTTTAGGGGTGACTTGATTGAGGTGTACAAGATGATTAGGGGGTTAGATAGGGTTGACAGTGTGAACCTTTTTCCGCGTATGGAGTCGGGTATTACAAGAGGGCATAGCTATAAATTAAGGTGGGGGGGGTAGATATAGGACTGAAGTTGGGGTAGGTTCTTCACTCAGCGAGTCGTCAGTTCATGGAATGCCTTGCCAGTAGCAGTGGTGGACTCTCCCTCTTTATGGGCATTTAAGCGAGCATTGGATAGGTATATGGAGGATAGTGGGTTAGTATAGGTTAGGTGGGCTTGGATCGGCGCAACATCGAGGGCCAAAGGGCCTGTACTGCGCTGTATTCTTCTATGTTCTATGTTTACCACAATTCAGTGTATTCTCTTTTTATTGATTTTTAAAAAAAATCCAAACAGTCACTGGCCCTTCTACATGAGTCACAGTTCTCTTAAGGACCCCTTTTTTATGTGATGCTTTATCAAACGTTTTCTTTAATCCAAATGGACAAAATCTTTCCTCATCCTTCTCTGTTATTTCATCAAAAAATTCAATTAGATTCGTCAACAAGATTTATGGATATCAAATTTATATTGGCTATTCTTAATTAATTCCAGTCTCTTCCAGTGCCTCTTGTTTTCCCTGTTTATTCTTTTTAAAAAAGTATCTACCACTGATAAGCTACTTGTATATAGTTACTAGAGCTGTCCTTGTCCCCTCCTTTTAACAAAGTGTTAAATGTGCTGCTCTAATCCTTTAGCATCTTTCCTGTATCCAAGGAAGGTTAGAAATAAAAACTAGTCCTACCAACATTTCTCCCTTCATTGTCAGCTTTTCCTTCATGAATTCTCTGGTACAAAATACAAATTAGTCATTTTAGCCCAGATATCTGCCTCTTAAGCATTTTATCACACCTGTCCCTAATAGGACTCATTTTGGATGCAGGTTTGCTCACTGATCTGGAAGGTTTGTTTCATTACCCTGCTAGGTAACATCTTCAGTGGGCCTCAGGCGAAGCAATGCTGAAAATTCCTGCTTTCTATTTATATGTTTGGGTTGGTGATGTTATTTCCTGTGGTGACGTTATTTCATGTGGTGAAGTCAATTCCTGTTCCTTTTCTCAGGTGGTGGTAGATGGGGTCTAACTCGATGTGTTTGTTGATAGAGTTCCAGTTGGAATGCCATGCTTCGAGGAATTCTGATGCATGTCTGGAAATGAACCTTTCAGCGAGCAAACCTACATCCAAAAGCTCAACCTGAGCTACAAATCTTCTCAAAACTCACTAGGACCCAGTCTACTTGCTACCTGCTGAACTGCTAGTGGAAAATCTTTAGGCTTGTTTTTATTTTTCACTTTCTATTCTCATTGTCTGTATCAATCTTATTTTCTTTACTTTGGATTAGATTACCCACAGAGTGGAAACAGGCCCTTTGGCCCAACAAGTCCACGCCGACCTGCCGAAACGCAACCCACCCAGACCCATTCCCCCACATTTACCCCTTGACTTAACACTACGGGCAATTTAGCATGGCCAATTCACCTCACCTGCATATTTTTGGAGTGTGGGAGGGAAACCGGAGCACCCGGAGGAAACCCACGCAGACACGGGGAGAATGTGCAAACTCCACACAGTTGCCTGAGGCGGGAATTGAACCCGGGTCTCTGGCGCTGTGAGGCAGCAGCGCTAACCACCGTGCCACCCCGTTTCCTCTTCTCTTCCCCTATTGTATTTGAATTGGTTCTCCCTCCCTAGAAGGATTCATCTGACATGTATCATGCTCCCTTTTTTCTTTTGTTTTATCATATTCTTCCAACTTCATTGTTATTCCAAGGAGCTCTGGCTTTGATTCTCCAAACCTTTTGCACTTGAATGCACCTGAGCTGCAGCTGGAAGCATCTCCTTTAGTATCACCCATTGTTATTTGCAGTTTTTCTTGCCAGTTTTTGATTCCATCGTGCCTTGGCTCTTCCAGTTTATACATACTAATAGATTGTTCCTTGATCTTTTGGTCACTCATATCCAAATATTTCTGACAGCTATTTGGTCCAATTATTTAGTTAATTTTATATTTCTATTTTTACTACAATTGGAACTCTGTAGAGAAATGCAGTTATCCTGTTATCATTAAGTTAAAGAGATAAATAAAATAAGTTGAAATATTATTCTGCATTTTTCTTGAGCATTTTTCTTGCATGTTGTTCCTTTACAAAGCCATAGCTGAAGCAATGCAGAGTTCTTGCAAAGTTGTTGTGTCATAAAGCTGGTCCCTTTTTTTATATAAAAGCTGTTCCTTTTCTCAAGGATACTGTGTCCTTGGTTTTTTCAGAGGGGTCATAAACCACTCCTGGTTTCAATTAGACTGGTTTGGTACAGACATTAAAGGGTATTGAGAGGCTTTTTTGTTTATATGTAAATAGATGAGACTTCAGGCCAAAATGGTCATGTTTGAGAAGTGACCTGTGTAATGAAAGGGAAGTGGTAAGCTCTCTAGGTGAGCAGTTCAGTTCAGAACTAGTTGGGAGTTCAGCAGTGGACTATGTGAACAGCCTCTCTCTCTTTCTGCCCTTCTAACTTCAACCTGTAAGCATCTGTTCTTTTTTATTACTGTGTTTAAGGGGGCTTGCCTAGTGGGTCTATTGTGTATATTTGGAACAGCATAATTAAGTCTAATTTGGATGGACTGAATTCTGTAGGGGTTCTTTATTCTGTTCCATGTGTTTTATTGTGTAATTTTAAAAATTGGCTGTTTTTAAACGGGGAAGTCAACCTCGCTAACTTACTTTGGGTAATTTTCACTGTACACTTACCAAAACAAATTTCAAAATTATGGTCTGGGCTGCCTGCTTAAAAGTGTTTTGAGTGGTCTGACCTACTCCATAACAATAGCTCTTGAGGATGTAGCATAAGTTGGAAGAGGAGAGGCCATGAAGGGATATGAGGACTGAGATCAGGGGTGAAAATGTTAGAATGGTGATAGAGTTTCCAATATGGGGCAGCTGTGAGGTGAAAAACACTTGATGTAAGTTAGAATACTGGTGGCAGAATTTTCTTTCAATATCAACTGTTAGAACACTGGATAAAATGTTGTTCACATAAGCCCTCTTTTGTCTTGGTGTCCCATTTGGTCTTTTAATGTCTCAGTGAAATTTCATAAGATGTTATTCTATATAAAAAATGTTTTACATACATGTCCATTCCTTTTTGAGAATGGCATTATTAGGCATCCCATAAGTGTGGGTGACACAGTGACTCAGTGGTTAGCACTGCTGCGTCACAGCCCCAGGTATGTGGGTTCGATTCCCACTTTGGGTGACCGTCTGTATGCAATTTGCACGTTCTCCCCGTGTGTGCGTGGGTTTCCTTTGGGTGCTCCAGTTTTCTCCCACAATCCAAAGATGTGCAGATCAGGTGAATCCTCCATGCTAAATTGCTTGTAGTGTTAGGTGTATTAGTCGGGGTAAATGTAGGGGAATGGTTCTGGGTGGGTTACTCTTTGGAGGGTCGGTGTGGACTTTTTGGGTGGAAGGGCCAGTTTCCATACTGTAGGGAATCTATTCTAGACATATGTTACTTCAATGTGAACTCCTTTTGGTAAGCTGCTGTTTTTTTTTAATCCTTTGGCACACTAAATTATGAAGATCACATAGGCTGAAGTTTGATTTTATGATTAAAAATATAATTAGCTTTTAGTGTAAAGGATATATTGATTTGGGAATTGATGCTTAAAAATGACTCTCTTACTCTATAATTATCACAGTGTAAATGGAGGGAAATAGGCAGATACAGTATTTTATACTTTAGCTTGGACCTGCAGATAGTTTGAAAGGGATATGAGGACTGGGTTCCAGGGTGAAAATGTTAAATTGGTGACAGTGGTGGATGGGTTACCAATATGGGTCAGCAACACAGCTGCGTTTGCTGGTGCTACCATTGGTAACAAAGCAGGTAGTAAGGAAAGTAGAAAGCGCCTGCAATGTGATTAAATAGACCAAGTGCATTTGTGGGTGCGGCGAGAATGGCAGATGTAGAATAAATAAAACAAAGAACTGCGGTTGCTGAAGATCTGAAACAAAAACAGAAATGTATGAAGAAATTCAACATCTGTAGAGAGCAAACATTTTGAGTCCAATTACCCTTCTTCAGACGGGTCTAAATCTAGGCACGTTGCTATCTATTTATATTAATTTCTCCATGGTTGTTTGTTATTTCATCAATTTTTCTGTTTGTGTTAAGTATTTCATCTTTCATTGTTAGCCATTTTCTGTACATCTTGGTAATTTTTGTTTGATTTGAAATCATAAATTGTATTTAATATCTCAGATCTCTGCTTGGATTTTCAAGAGTTTGGACATGTGTAACATGTATTATCATCACAATTCACACTTGGAGTAGATTTAAATTTAATGTAAAGGCTTTTTATATGCTATAGGTGAAATGTAAAGTTAATACACAACTTGGACATTGAAGCCTTAGCACTGTCGCAGTAATTTTAAGGAATATTTTGCACTACTGGATGCAACATGAGCATTTAGTTCCTGCTGTTGCATTAAAATCTACCATGTAAAGCCGAGGTGGAATATGTCAGAATGCAAAGCTATCTGGTTTTAAAGTGTTTGCACAGTATAAATTGACCAATGGAATCGAGGAAAAGTAAATCTAAAGAATGATTTGACTACTGGGAGTTCGTCCTTGTTTTAGTGATGGACTGTTGAAAAATGTATTCTTATGCAATAGAGGCTTCAAAAGCACAGTTATTGCTTGCAGTCTTAAAGGCCTGAGGAGGCATATTGCAAGCCAAATTGTCGTAGTCCTCATATTCTGTCTTTTATTCTACTTAGGTTGGCACAGGCAACCCAGGAAAGAACAGATTTATATGCTAAACAGGGTCGAGGCAGTCAGTTTACGTCAAAAGAGGAAAGAGATAAATGGATTAAGAAAGAGCTGAAATCACTTGATCAAGCTATTAATGATAAAAAACGACAAATTGCTGCAATTACCAAGGACCTTGAGGATACAGAAGCCAATAAAGAGAGAAACCTGGAACAATATTCTGTAAGTAATTAGTACCACCAATGGATTATTTGAGATATTTATCAACCTTTTGTATATCACATAGTATTGTGCATTTTTTAAATTATCAGGTGAGAAGTTTGTCAAAAGGAATTCTTATCCAGATTATTTTCTTTCTCTGGAAAATTTTAATGGACATTTTAAGTAAAGTGACTGGAAAAGGATTTGCACCAAAGGACCCACTTACACAGGTCACAAAAATACCCCGAATTAAAAAAGAGATTGAGGAAAACACAGGAAAATAAAGCTTGTCAGTCTGGTTAACACCTTCTGAGTCAGGGTTGTATTTCCCCAAAGCCCGCTACAAAAACATGAGCACGTAGGCTAGGCTGACATTCCATGTGTACAGTTAAAGGAGGATTGTGCAGTTGGCGGCGTCAGCTTTCAAACAGAGGCCCTATCCAAGCTCTGAATTGAATGTAAAAGATTGCATGGAAATTTGAACAAGAGTATTGGTGTTTTACAAAGACCTGGGCATGTTTATTCTCTAACCAAAATGAATAAAACTAATTATTTCATTACTCGTGTTGGGTAGCTGCTTCTGCTGATCTTTGCTGTGATATATTTTGCATTAGAACAGTGATGCAGAAATCATATCAGTGGTTGTGAAGCATTTCATTGCATCTTTTAAAGAGACTATACATCTGCAAGCCTATTGCTTTCTTACAAAGACAGTGAGTTAACTTGTATAATAAAAACAAAAAGTTGCCATATTGCCAGAGGGGACCATAGAACTGTTCTGTCATGAGAGAGAAACGACTGGGGATGGTTTAACTTGAGGGTCACTTGAATTTTATTTTATACAAAAACGGTGTGTAAGTGGAAGAGCAGGGAAGGTGAGCGAAAGCTTAGAGGGTGTTGCCATAGAGTCCTACACAACACAGAAGCAGATTCTTCAGCCCAAATTGTCCATGCCGACCAGATTTCCTAAACTGAACTAATCTCATTTGTCTGTGTTTGACCCGTATCCCTTTCAACCTTTCCTATTTGTGGAACTGTCCAAACATCTTTTAAATGTTGTAATTTTACCCATCTCTACCCACTTCTTCTGGCTTGTTCCATATGTGCACCACCCTGTGTGTGGAAAAGGTTGCCCCTCGGGTTCCTTTTTGTGGGCCGCACAGTGGTTAGCACTGCTGCCTTACAGCGCCAGAGACCCGGGTTCAATTCCCGCCTAGGCGACTGACTGTGTGGAGTTTGCACATTCTCCCCGTGTCTGCGTGGGTTTCCTCCCACAGTCCAAAGATGTGCAGGTCAGGTGAATTGGCCAGGCTAAATTCCCCGTAGTGTTAGGTAAGGGGTAAATGTAGGGGTATGGGTGGGTTGCGCTTTGGCGTGTC
This sequence comes from Chiloscyllium plagiosum, assembly GCF_004010195.1. Lineage (NCBI taxonomy): Eukaryota > Metazoa > Chordata > Chondrichthyes > Orectolobiformes > Hemiscylliidae > Chiloscyllium > Chiloscyllium plagiosum. The sequence goes on along the minus strand of NC_057731.1, from coordinate 57,360,209 downwards.
GGTGTGGACTTGTTGGGGCAAAGGGCCTGTTTCCACACTAAGTAATCTAAATCTTTCCCCTTTCACTTTAAATCTATTCTCTCTAATTTTGGACTCCTCTATCTTGGGGCAAAAGCCTTGACTGTTCATCTTATCTATGCCCCTCAAGATTTTATGAATGTCTAAGATCACTCCTCAGTCTCTGAAGCTCCAGGGACAAAAGTCCCAGCCTATTCAATCTCTCCTTATAACTTAAAGCCTCCAGTCTTGGGAACATGCTTATAAATCTTTTTTTTTGCACTCTTTCCAGTCTAATAACATCCTGTCTTCAGCAGGCTGACCAGAATTGTACGCAGTACTCCAAATGTGGCCTCACCAGTGTCTTGTACAGCTATAACATGACGTCCCAATTCCTATACTCAGTGCTGTAACTGATGAAGGCAAGCATGCCAGACACCCTTTTTCACCACCCTGTTTACTGTGGCACCCCTAGGTGTCTCTCTGTTCGACAACACTCCCCATGGCTTACCATTAACTGTTAAAGTCCTGTCCTGGTTTGTCTTACCAAATGTAACTCCGCGTGTTTATCTAAATTAAATTCTAACTGCCACTCCTGAGCCTACTGGATCTTGGGATTCATTTAGCAGGATTATAGATCTCAAGTGCCACTAAATAAAAGTCAGATGTTGTATAGAGGATGGGGAAACAAAATGGAGGGTGGAGTTTTTGATCTGAAATTGCTGAACTCGGTGTTGAACTCAGAAGGCTATAAAGTGCTTAAAAGGAAATTGAGGTTCTGTTGTTCCAGTTGGTGGTGGGCTTCACTGGAACACTTCAAACCTAAGGTAGAAAGGTGAGTAAATTGGCAAGTGTCCTTAAAGTGATGTCCTGTTTGCAGTCTGAGTAAACCGTTCAAACTCCCTAGTGTAGAGGAGCAAATACACTAGATCAGATTGAAAGATATGCAAATAATTTACTGTTGCACCTGAGACAAATTTTAAAATTGCCAAGCAGATTAGATTACTTAGTGTGGAAACAGACCCTTCGGTCCAACAAGTCCTCACCGACCCTCTGAAGAGCAACCCACCCAGACCCATTCCCCTACATTTACCCCTTCACCTAACACTACAGGCAATTTAGCATGGCCAGTTCACCTAACCTGCACATCTTTGGACTGTGGGAGGAAACCGGAGCACCCGGAGGAAACCCACACAGACACGGGGAGAATGTGCAAACTCCACACAGACAGTTGTCCGAGGCGGGAATTGAAACCTGGTCTCTGGTGCTGTGGGGCAGCAGTGCTAACCACTGTGCCACCGTGCCGCTTAGAGCTATGTAATTATATAAATTGTTTGATTAAATGAGCAGTTTATTGTTCTCCATTTGGTGAACAGTGCATTCAGTGGTCATAAACTAATGTGATTGGTCTCATTTTAATGATTCAGTCTTCAATTTTTTTTATATATTTATGACTACATTCCATGCTTTTAATTTTGTTCCAGTTTATTTTGGGATTCATTTGTCTACCTATTTTTGTTGCTTAGTTGACATCTGTTGTAAAGGCGTGTAGATGAATTTTGATTTCACACAATTAGTTTTGTGTGTAGTAGTCATGATTTGGAGATGCCGGTGTTGCACTGGGGTGTACAAAGTTAAAAATCACACAACACCAGGTTATAGTCCAACAGGTTTAATTGGAAGCACACTAGCTTTCGGAGCGATGCTCCTTCATCACCTAATGAAGGAGCGTTGCTCCGAAAGCTAGTGCTTCCAACTAAACCTGTTGGACTATAACCTGGTGTTGTGTGATTTTTAAGTGTTGTGTATGGAAGTGTCGATTTTATTTTGGCACAAGCAGTCACAGCTTTCCAACTGGTTGTGGTTGGATAACCATGTTCATTTGGCACCTGGAATCCTGATAATGCACACATTGCAGGCAAGAAGTTCGACTGGAAGTAAGAAATTTGAGCTACTTCTTTTAACAGCTGCTATCCACAAGACCATAAGGAATAGGTTCAAGAGCAGGCCATTCAGCCTCTGGATCCTGGTCTGCCATTCTGTGGTTTCATGGCTCATATAACATTCCTTATGTCCATTTTCTTGCATTTTCCCTGCAACTCTCGATTCCCCTACTGATCATTCCCCTACTCTCGATTCCCCTACCTATCTATCTAAGTCTTAAATATATGCTAGGACTCTGCCTCCACAACTGTCTGTGACAAGGACTTCGAAAGACACTCAACCCTCTGAGAGAAGAAGAAAAAGGAAGTAAATGTACTGTAGCCAGATTTGCAGTCAACACAAAAATGGATGAAAAGGCAGTTTGTGAGAGGGATACAAACAGTTTACAGAGAGATACTGGTAGGTTAATTAAGAGGGTAAAAAGTTGGCAAATGGAGTATAATGTGGGAAAGTCGATGTGCTGTTGGGATGGGAGTTTCAGCAATAGGATCCAACCTGGCTACAAGGATAGCATGGATGTCCGATGGTCTGTCTTGAGAAGAGAGTAGTTGTCCACCTATGCAGCCACTTGTATGTGCCCTTACGGTTGCCCGACAGCCAGCATAGCTTCGTGCATATGTGTGGGGTTGTGCACTGGAATCATCGATCATATTATCAGCAGATAGCCCAGTAGCCATTCCGTGTTTTGCCATTGTTGCTCAGATGTAACCAGTGCAATGGATGGTCGTGGAAGAAAGCCATCTGACTGTTCCCATTGCTAGATTCAGTAGCTATGGCAAAATGGTAGCGAGGCAGTGAGGGATTGGAATCCTGTTCTGTTATATACAGGATGGCAATTCCAGCAAAATGATGCGCATGTAGTCACTGGCACCATGTCCCCTTACAAAGACCGCAATCCTGTGTACTTCACCTTCCTGTCTCTAGTAAGATGGATTGAAACTAGTTTGTCCACAAGGGACAGTGTCGACTCAAAGACGGGCAATTGCAAGATGCTGCAGAAATATCCAACTCCCTCTCTGCATTTGTTGGATGTGAAAACGTTCTTCATCACCATGGCAACCTCCTAGCTATTGGTAGTAAGGTCCTTGCATTTCTGAGGTTGAAATGAATGGCGCATCTTCATTTAGGAAATCATAACTAAGGCACACAGAATGGAAAATAGGAACAGGAGTATGTTATTGGCCACTTTGGGTCTGCTATGTCATTCATTATAATTGTGGCTGATCATCCAACTCAATAGCCGGCTCCTGCATTTACTCCATAACCTTTGATCCCTTTAGCCTCAAGTGCTCTATCCAACTCATTGAAATCATACAATGTTTTGGGCTTGACTGCTTTCTAAGGCAGACAGTTCCACAGGTTCTCCACTCTCTGGGTGAAGACATTTTTTCCTCTTCTCAGTCGTTTATGATTTACCCCATATTCTTAGACTGTGATGCCTGGTTCTGTATTCCCTGCCGTGGGGAGTACCCTTCCGGTGTTTACTCTGCTCAGTTCTATTAGAATTTTACAGGTTTCTATGAGATCAGTCCTCATTCTTCTGAACACCAGCAAACATAATCCTAACTGTGATGCTGGAAAAGCACAGCAGGTCAGGCAGCATCCGAGGCTCCTGGCTGAAACGTCGATTTTCCTGCTCCTCGGATGCTGCCTGACCTGCTGTGTTTTTCCAGCACCACTCTAATCTTGACTTTGATCTCCAGTATCTGCAGTCCTCACTTTCACCATAATCCTAACTGTTTCGACTTATAGAACATTGCAGAGCAGTACAGGTCCTTTGGTCAACCTGTGTTGCATCAACCTGTGGAGCCAGTCTGAAGCCTATCTATCCTGCACTATTCCATTTTCATCCATATGTTCATCCAATGACCATTTAAATGCCCTTAAAGTTGGCGAGTTTACTACTGTTGCAGGCAGTGCGTTCCATGCCCCTATTACTCTGAGTAAAGAGACTACCTCTGATATCTGTCCTATATCTATCACCCCTCAATTTATAGCTACATCTCCCTGTGCTCGCCATTATGATTCGAGGATAAAGGCTCTCATTGTCCACTCTATCTAACCCTCTGATTATCTTATATGTCTCAATTAAGTCACCTCTCAATCTTCTCTGCTAACAAAAGCAGCCTCAAGTCCCTCAGCCTTTCCTCATGGACACAGAGATCTCTCTGCTCATCTACACTACCAAGAATCTTATCATTCGCCCAGCCTTTCCTCCATACCAGGCAACATCCTAGTAAATCTCCTCTGAACCCATTCCAAAGCTTCCATATCCTTCCTTTAATGCAGTGACCAGAACTGTATGCAATACTCCACGTGTGGCTGCACCAGAGTTTTGTAGAGCTGCAGCATGACCTCGTGGCTGTGATACTCAATCCGTCTACTAATAAAAGCTAACACACCGTATGCCTTTTTAACAGCCCTATCAACCTGGCTGGCAACTTTCAGGGATCTATGTACATGGACACAGAGATCTCTCTGCTCATCTACACTACCAAGAATCTTATCATTCGCCCAGTACTCTTTAGTCCTGTTATTCCTTCCAAAGGGAATCACCTCACACTTTTCTGCATTAAACTCCTTTTGCCACCTCTTAGCCCAGCTCTGCAGCTTAGTCCTGTTATTCCTTCCAAAGGGAATCACCTCTCACTTTTCTGCATTAAACTCCTTTTGCCACCTCTTAGCCCAGCTCTGCAGCTTCTCTATATTCCTGTGTAACCTGCAACGTCCTTCAGAACTATCCACAACACTACCAACCTTAGTGTTATCCGCAAATTTACTAAGCATTCTTTCTGCATCCTCATCGAGGTCATTTATAAAAATGATGAACAGCAGTGGTCCAAAAACAGATGCTTGTAGTGCTCCATTAGTAATTGAACTCCAGAATGAATATTTCCCATCAACCACCACCCTCTGTCTTCTTTCAGCTAGCCAATTTCTGTTCCAAACTGCTAGATCACCCTCAATCCCATGTCTCCGTATTTTGTGCAATAACGTACCTTGGGGAACCTTATCAAATGCCTTAATGAAATCCATATATATGACATAAACAGCTTTACTCTCATGCACCTGTTTGGTCACCATCTCAAAGAACTCTCAAGGTTTGTAAGGCATGACCTACCCTTCACAAAACATGTTTTACTATCCCTAATCAACTTATTTCTCTCTAGATGATAAATCCTATCTCTCATAACCTTTTCCAACACTTTACCCACAACCGAAGCAAGTCTCATTGATTGCCTCTACTCCCCTTCTTGAACAAGGGAACAACATTTGCTATCCCCCAGTCTTCTGGCATTATTCTTGTAGACAACGACGACATAAAGATCAAAGCCAAAGGCTCGGCAATCTCCTCCCTGGCTTCTCAGAGAATCCTCTGGTAAATCCCATCTGGCCCAGGGGACTTATCTATTTTCACACTCTCCAGAACTGTGAACCACCTCCTTGTGAACCTCAATCCCGTCCAGTCTAGTAGCCTGATTCTCAGTATTCTGGACAATGTTGTCTTTTTCCAGTGTGAATACTGATGAAAAATATTCATTTGGCGCTTCCTTTATCTCCTGTGAATGCATGCACAACTTCCTACTACTATCCTTGATTGGCCCTCATCTTTCTCTAATCATTCTTTTATCCCTGATATACCTATAGAAAGCTTTAGGGTTTTTGTTGATCTTATCTGTCAACAACTTCTCATGCCCCCTCCAGGCTCCTCTTAGCTCTCTCTTTAGGTCTTTCCTGGCTACTTTGTAACTCTCAAGCACCCTAACTGAGCCATCACATCTCATCCTAACATAAGCCGTCTTCTTCCTCTCGACAAGAGATTCAACTTCTTTAGTAAAACCACAGCTCCCTCACTCGACTACTTCCTCCCTTGCCTGACGGGTACGTACTTATCAAGGACACACAGTAGTTGTTCTTTGAATAAACTCCATATTTCTATTGTGCCCATCTCCTGCAGTTTCCTTCCCCATCCTATGCATCCTAAATCTTGCCTCATCGCATTATAATTACCTTTCCCCCAGCATTAACTCTTCCCTGCGTTATATATCTATCTCTTTCCGTCACTAAAGTAAACATAACCAAATTGTGCTCACTATCATCAAAGTGCTCACCTACCTCCAAATCTAACACCTGGCCAGGTTCATTACCCAGTACCAAATCCAATGTGGCTTTTGCCCTTGTTGGGTTGTCTACATACTGTGTCAGAAAATCATCCTGCATACTGGACAAAAACTGACCCATCTAAAGTACCTGAACTATACTATTCCCTGTAAATATTTGGAAAGTTAAAGTTCCCAATAACAACTATCCTGTTATTCTTGCTCCAGTCGAGAATTATCTTTGCTATCCTTTCCTCTACACCTCTGGAACTATTCTGAGGCGTCTAAAAAACTTCCAACAGGGTGACCTCTCCTTTCCTGTTTCTAACCTCAGCCCTTACTACCTCAGTAGACAGTCCTCAAACGTCCTTTCTGCCACCGTAATACTGCCCTTGATAGCCTTCTCCCTTTCCTTCCACTGTCTTTTCCAGTATCTTGTTTTACATTAGCTGAAATACTCAACTTCAAATCAAATATGCTGATATCAGACCAGCATGGCATGCTAATTCCTGGAATGACCTGTGTGGTACTGCATAATTCCAGGGAATGGTCATTGTGTGCATAATGACATCTCAAATATATCATCCAATGCAGTTTGTTTGTGTGTTTGTGTGAGAGACAGACAGTGAGCTGACATCGTTTTCTGAGATCTATGAGTACTTAGAGTCCAAAGATCTAACATTAATATGTCCAGTTCCTACTTCATTCAGTATAAATTTAATGCAAGTTGCAAGAATTTTCACATCTTGCGTGTAATAAGACTCTAGTTGGGTAGTCATGGAATCAAAACATTGTTTTGTAATTTCCTGTGATGCACTGAACTTTTTTTTTGTTTTTGTTAGAAACTTGACCAAGATCTGGCTGAAGTAAAAGCACGAGTAGAGGATCTTGACAAGAAATACTATGAAGTGAAAAACAGGAAAGACGAGCTGCAAAGTGAGAGGAAGTAAGTTCAAAAAAAGTTAGAATACCTTGTAACATTCACAAACTATTGGAATGTTATTTGGTTCACGAAAGTGTTATGTTGTTCATGCTCATATGATCTCAAACATTTTTATATTAAACCAGTATTACAAAAGACCAAATAAACATTGTCATACCATTTTCAGTCTGTTCTGTCTGTAAATACAACATAAGATATAATTGACATTGCAGTAAACGTTCAGAATTAGCAATATCTTTTAAAACATACTAACAAAAGAATACAGTATTTTGGTCTTATGGTGCAGTTGTAGTGTCCTAATCTATGGCCCAGGATGTTTGGGTTTGAATTCTACCTGCTCCAAACGTTTATCATACCAACCCTCAACAGGTTGATTAGAAATATAGAATATAGTATTTTTTGAATAGCAAAGGGTCATTGTGGCCAATATACTCGTTACTGCAATACTGAAACCTGAACCCAAGACCAAATTGACAAATGTTATTTCATGAGATTTAAAAAGGTGTACCTTTGTTTGTGCCTATAATTGGAACTAAATTGATGGGCATAATTTTAGTGCAAAAATTAGGTAATCTTAAACCTACCCACTTCAGAGTTTATGGAACCAGGGCTAAGTATAGACAAACAGTTCACTCCCAGGAGGCAGGCTGACAATATAAAAATGGCTTCATCTATATAAGGCTCTCTGGGATGAGGAATTGATTCTTCAGAATGGATCAAGCTTAACTGGACTTGGAACCTGCTCCACACTGCTCAATGCTAACAGGAAACCTGGTCTGTTGCTGAAATTGACTTTGAGACAGGGGTTTGGTATGGAAACAACAGCATGCAGAGAAACAATGAGTTAACATCCAGGTTGATGTTTCTTTTAAATTCCCTCTAATTTGCCACTTTCTTTTCTCAAAGCTACTTAGAATTGTAGAATTCCTACATTTGTGGAAGCAGGCATTTTGGTGCACCATGCCCACACCTACCCACCGAAGAGTGACCCACCCAGATTCACTGCTCTACCTTGTCCCTGTAATCCTGCGTTTCCCTTGTCTAACCCAGCTAACCTGCACATATGAGCAATTCAGCATGGCCAGTTCACCTAACCTGCACTTTGGACTGGGTTGACTTGTGTTGAGGTATAGTTCAAGGAAATTGGTTATTCTCTCATATTGGAATAAAAGGGCATTTTAACTCTGATGCTAGGCTGTCCATTCAAAGGAACCATGAAAACCAGGCTTGAGTGTGTTTCTGTGAGGCATAAGTGTTCTGTCACAGGAGCAGTGTGTTTGATGGCCTAACCCATTCATTAAAATATTCTATCTACAGGAAATTGCTTCTTTCTGGTTCAGCTTCAGGGATTTAAAAAAGAACTCAGTTATATTTTTAAAATCAAGTGATTAGCAATTGTAAACGTGCTACATCCCTAATCTGCAACAAATAAGGTTTCAAAGCTCTTTTAGATTTAAAAAAAAACTGGCAATTTTGGATGTTTTGGATTTTTAATTAATTTTGGGGGTCACAGTTTAAGGATAAGTGGTTGGCCATTTAAGGACTGCGTTGAGGAGAAATCTCTTCACCCAGAGGTGCGCATGTGGAATTCTCTGCCACAGAAAGTGGTTGAGTCCAAAACACTACTTTTTCAAGAAGGTGTTAGATACAATTCTTGAGGCTGATGGGATCAAAGGGATCTTTGTTCTTTGGTATGGGAAAAATGAGCTGAATGATCAGCTATGATCACATTGAATGGTAAGCTGGCTCAATGGGTTTGAATGGTCTACTCTTAATTTCTCTGTTCCTGTTGCTAATTTTCTTCAAGTTTAAGAAATTTATCATGCATGCTGATGTGGAATGTCTCCAGTTGTATACAATAATGTGACTTAATTTATACAAGCTCATAAACAACATAGTAATTATGCTCCTCATCTGGCACTTTGTTTTTAGAAATTAAATCGTTCTTGCAATATTGCATGACTGGCATTTATTGCTAATCTCTAGTTTTCCTGAGGATGAAGTGATGGAACTGAATGGCTTGCTAGGCATTTCAGAATGTAGATAATACTTGCCTATCTTGGAATGGATCAAAATTCAGTATAGGCCAAGCTAGGTAAGAATAGTAGGTTTCCATCCTTAAGTGAACCAGATAGGTATTTTAAGATATTTTGGGGGCAGCATGGTGGCTCACTGGTTAGCACTCCTGCCTTACTGCGCCAGGTATCAGTGTTTGCTTCCAGCCTCAGGCAACTGTCTATGTGGAGTTTGCATATTCGCATTGTGTCTGAAGGGTTTCCTTTGAGTGCTCTGGTCCAAATATGCGCAGGGAAGGTGGATTGGCCAAGATAAATTGTCCCATAGTGTGCAGGGATGTGCAGGCAGATAATTAGCCCATGGGAAATGCAGGATGAAAGGTTTGAGGTTGGGTCTGGGTGAGATGCTGCCTGGAGGGCTGGTGTGGATTTGATGGGCTGAATGGTCTGCTTCCACATTGTAGGGATTCTATGATTCTGAGACCATGATGAGGTGAATATTTTTCTGAGGGTCATTAATTGGAATTCTGGTCAAGTTGAGTCCACAACCTGGTCAACCATGATAGCCTTGAATGACAATGGCTCAATGCCCAAATTACAAGTGTCATGATTTGGAGATGCCGGTGTTGGACTGGGGTGCACAGAGTTAAAAATCACACAACACCAGGCTATAGTCCCAACAGGTTTAATTGGAAGCGCACTAGCTTTGAAAGCTAGTGTGCTTCCAAATTACAGGTGGTTCTCCTGTAGCACGTGTTTCTACAACACAAATTGGTTATAACACAATTGCCGAATTTAGACCGTTATTTGGAGAACACAAACTTTCCTTACCTGTATTGGCTATAACACGATTCTGGCCCCGTTAGTTTAAATGGTGTTGGTATTGCACGATTTTCTTATAAAGCGAGATCGCACGGGAACCGAACTATGGCATTATAAGAGAACTACCTGTACCTACTGCTTCTGCGTTCCACTTGACTTGATACACGTGTTTGTTTTCTTAAACTGATGCCAGATTTTTATTTCCATATCCTTTTTAAACTGAACAGGTTCTCAAACTACGAATAATGAAGTTTCAAATTATATTCTCAGAAATAGAATAATGACAATCAGCACACCTATGTTACTTTGCACAGGTGGAGTAGACTGTGTGGCTCTTCAAATCTGTGCCTGTCATTCACTGGAAACAAACCTAATGTTCCACTTTAATTCCACTTTGCCTAACACTCTCTGTAATCCCTTGATCCTCTGAGAAATCAAAAAAATATTTATTTCGCCTTCAATGTATTCAATATTTTCAACAACAGAGCGTGCACCACCCTCTAGCATAGTCATGAGTCACCGCCTGCCATCTTGTAATATTCCTTTTGTTTCTACTCTCTACCTCAGGTCTGTTAACCCCACATGCTACTTATAATCCCAACTCCATGAATCCTTATCTTTTGTATTAACCTTTTGGCGTGCCTTTGGAAACACAATACTATATCTACTGGTTTGCTAATGTTTGCTGTACATTTACATTTTAAGTATAATTATCAAATGCTATATCCCCCCACTGCAAAACCATGGTGACTTTGTCTGATCATACTGTGATCAATGTACCCAAGCACAAACTGCAAATAACCTTCAGTGTAAAATTTATTTTATATCGGGTGAAATGGTGCTAGAGTTGAGGACTGTTTTATTCTTCAGTTACCTATGGCGGGAAGAAAACGCTGAGCAACAAGCATTGGCAGCAAAACGAGAAGAGTTGGAAAAGAAACAGCAGCTTCTTCGAGGTGCGACAGGAAAGGCAAGTCTTGTTATTCATCAGAAGTAAAGCAAACTGTGCAGGAACCTAAAAGGCAGCATGGTGACAGAGGAGTAGAATGAGCAATATGGATTGTAATTCATATTTTATTTTGGGTTCAGATTCTCTTTAACTTGTTATAAGCCTGCATTAATTTGGCTTAATGGGGAGTGTTATTATCATTAGATTGAAGCCTCTCGAAGGATAAGTGATACCCTAAGAAAAACCTCACTGCAAGTTCTGCTGCAGAGCATTTGCAATCTTTTGTAATTATGGGTTTGAGTGTGCCCTTTTATCTCATTTGTGGGTCACATTATTTTAAAAACCAATTATAACTGAATATTAATTCATATACAAGGCACTAGTGAGACCACATCTGACATACTCTACGATATCAGTCACCTTCTTTAGGGAAGAATAATGAATGTGTTGAAAATCGTTCAAAGAAGTTGGCCAAACTAATACCTGGAATGGGTGTGTTGTCATATGAAGAAAGATTGGACAAGCTAGGCTTGTGTGTGCTGGAGTTTGGAAAAGTAAGAGGTGACTTGATTGAATTATTTAACATCTTGAGGAGTATTGACAGAAGTGGAGAGGATATTTGCTCTTATGTAAGAATCTTATGTGGGCGGCACGGTGGCACAGTGGTTAGCACTGCTGCCTCACAGCACCAGAGACCCGGGTTCAATTCCCGCCTCAGGCGACTGACTGTGTGGAGTTTGCATGTTCTCCCTGTGTCTGCGTGGGTTTCCTCTGGGTGCTCCGGTTTCCTCCCACAGTTCAAAGATGTGCAGGTCAGGTGAATTGGCCATGCTAAATTGCCCGTAGTGTTAGGTAAGGGATACATGTCGGGGTATGGGTGGGTTGCGCTTCGGTGGGGCGGTGTGGACTTGTTGGGCCGAAGGGCCTGTTTCCACACTGTAAGCAATCTAATCTAATCTAACTAGTGTCACTGTTTAAAAGTGAGGGGTCATCCATTTAAAACAGATGAAGGAAAAATGTTTTCTTACATAGAGGGTCATGACTGTTTGCAATTCTTCATGAAAATGTGGTAGAAATGAGATCTTTGAATATGTGTAAGGTCACGGTGGATAGATTCTTGGTAAATACAAGGTGAGAAGTAAGATGTGTGTGAATTTGAAGTTACAATCAGATTGGCTATATTGCAATTAAAAAGCAGTGCTGGCTTAAGGTCTGATAGACGTACAATTGTTCCTTGTTCATATGTCCATATAAAGAAGTTTGTCTGTTCTTTTTTGCTCAAGTTTGAAAATTGGAAGAAACATCTATGAACTGTCTTCCACCCCAAGTTGCATGTTGCTTCCCCCATTTGGCAGGACAGTGAGACAATCTGTTCCCAAGTTGTCAACATTGTTGAAAGGAGTGCAGCAACATAACTTGGCATTGTTTTCTGTCTTTGATTGTTTTTCTATATCTGACTGTAGAAATAATCCCTTCCATTGGTAGAAAAGGACTGTAAGGAGGATGGGCAAACTGACTACTGCACTGTCGTACAAGAGGCCATTCAAGTGGGCAGAGCAAAGGGTTGTAGGGGGCATTGTAATTAAGGGAGCAGACAGCATTCTTTGTAAACAGCATCAAGAGTCCTGCATGAAGTCTTACCTGTCCTGGTGCCAAGGTAAAAGACATCTTAGATCAGCTTGAAAGGATATGGGAGGGGGAGGATCCAGTTGTTATGGTCTATGTTAGGATCAACATTGTAGGTAAGGGTAAGCAAGAGCTACTGTTGGGGAATGTCAGGAATTAGAAACAAAATTAAAGACCAGGACCTCAAAGGTGAGGCAAAGGAGAGCCAGTGGGTGTGATCTGTGTGGATTTCCAGAAGCCTTTGCCAAGGAGGCAACCAAATAAGATAAGACCCATGCTGTTAGGATCAAGGCGCTGGCATGGATAGATGATTGGCTGACTGGCAGAAGGCAGAGTTGGAGATAAAGGGATTTTTTTTTAAGATGACAGTCAGTGACTAGTGGAGTGCCGCAGGGATCGATATTGGGACCGCAACTATTCATGTTATGCATTATCCGAACAAAGGAACTGAGGGCACTATTGCAGATGGCACAAAGATAGGTGGGAAGACAGGTGGTGTGAGGAGAAAGGGAGGCTGCAGAAGGACTTGGTAATGCATGGAGTGTGGGCAAAGAAAGGTCAGAGGGAAAGTGTGAAGTTATGCACTTTGATAGGAAGGACAGAAGTGAAGACTATTTTCTAAACAGGGAAAGGCATGAGAAATATGAAGCACAAAGGGACTTGGGAGTCCTAATTCTGAATTCTCTTAAGGTTAACACGCACGTTCAGTTGACAGTTAAGAAGGCAAATCAATGTTGACATTCCCTTCAAGAGGGCTCAAATATAAAAACTGGGATGTATCAGGCTTTGTTCAAACTACATTTGGAATGTTGTATTCAGTTTTAGGCCCAGTATCGAAGGAAGGCTGTACTGGCCTTGGAGTCCAGGAGAGGTTCATAAGAACGATTGTGGGAATGAAGGGCTTGTCATATTAAGAGCAGTTGAGGGCTCTGGGTCTGTACTTGATGGAGTTTAGAAGGATGAAGGGGGATCTGATTGAATACAGAATACTGAGAGACCTGAATCGAGTGGATATGGAGATGAAATTTCCACGAGTAGGAAAGACTAGGAGAGTATAGCCTCAGTGAAGAGATGACCCTTTGCAACTGAGATAAGGAGGCATTTCTTCAGCTGGAGGATGGTGAATCTGTGAAATTGCTATAGAGGGATGTGGAGACCAAGTCACTCAGTGTCTTTAAGATAAATATAGGTTCTTGGAGATCAAGGATTGTGGGGAGAATGCAAGAGAATGGGGCGAAGGAGCATTTATTCATAAGGGTGGCTCAATGGCTAGCACTACTATTTCACAGCGCCAGGCACCTGGGTTTGATTGCAGACTTGGGTGACTGTGTGGAGTTTGCACATTGTCCTGGTGTCTGTGTGAGTTTCCACCAGGTGTTCCAATTTTCTCCCACAGGCCAGAAATGTGTAGGTTAGGTGGCTTGGTCATGCTAAATTGCCTGTAGTGACCAGGGATGTGCAAGCTAGGTGGCTTAGCCAAGGGAAATGCAGGGATCGGATAGGTGGTTGGGTCTGAGTGGAATGCTCTTTGGAGGGTTAGTGTGGACTGTATGGGCCAAATGGTCTGCTTCCACATTAGGGATTCTATGATCAAATGGCAGAGCAGACTGGAAGGATTGAATGGCTTAATTTTGCCCCTCTGTCTTTTGATCTTGTGGCCTGCCTTCAATTGTATGGTCAGTTGTGAAAAGTCCATGCATAGATATTTAAAGTTGAAAATCCCTATTTTTCTATGACATGTCCTTCAGAGTAATTTTCTGGATTCCCTTAAATGGTTTAAAAATGAGCTGGTGCTGCATTGTTATATTTTCTAAGCCTACTCTACTAAGGACTGTTTTTTTTGTTTGCAGGCCATTTTGAATGGTATTGATAGTATAAACAAAGTATTGGAGCACTTTGGTCGTAAAGGCATCAACACACATGTAATAAATGGATATCACGGGATTGTAATGAATAACTTTGAATGTGATCCAGCCTTTTACACTTGCGTGGAAGTCACTGCTGGAAACCGGTAGGCAGCTTTTATGCCGTAAGGATTAAACTGATTTTGTTTTAATTGGAGAATGAAATATTGATGTATATTAAAAGTACACAATGTATTATGAAACAGTACTTGCAAGTATTTTTAAATTCGTCCATGGGATGAGGGTGTTGCTGGCTCGGCCAGCATTTATTGCTCATGCCAAATTGCCCAGAGGGCAATTAAGAGTTAACCACATTGCTGTGGGTCTGGAGTCACAAGTCAGGTATGATGGCAGTTTCTTTAAAGGCCATTAATGAAGCAGATGGGTTTTTCCAACAGTCGACAGTGGATTCCTAGTCATCATAGATTCTTTATTCCAGATATTTATTGAATTCAGATTCCACCACCTGCCGTGGCAGGATTGAAACGCGGTTCCCCAGAACATTACCTGGGTCTCTGGATTAAAAGTTCAGCACTAATACCACTAGGCCATTGCCTCTCCTAAAGCATGTCATAGTTTAATGATTTGGAGAATAGTGATTCTTCAGCTTTGAAATGGTTATAATATCTTTATTTGCTCCTGACATGCCTTGTATCAACAATAATAGATGCTGTTTTGATACCAATTGTTGCTATTCTGTTATATTCCACATAATAGTCAGCAATGTCATTAAGTATTTAATGGATCCCGCACTGTAACAATAATCTTTAGGAATGTATAGCACAGGATAATGGAACCTCCAGTGGCTTACCTGATGGGTGTTGAAGTTTTTAAAAAATATTGTCCTGTATTCCTGTATATGTGCTTAATTTCCTCTTGCATTGAGACACTTCAGTACCTTGCAATATAGCGTGCAACACTACATTTGTTGGGAGAGATAACTAATATTTGTTTGTATGTTTTGTTTTTTAGACTCTTTTATCATATTGTGGAATCTGATGAAGTTAGTACAAAGATTTTGATGGAATTTAATAAACAAAACTTTCCTGGCGAAGTCACTTTCCTTCCACTCAACAAATTGGATGTGCGAGATACAGCTTATCCTGAAACCAATGTATGTTAACTTCTCTACCTTCTTTACTATTCACTCCATTCCACAATCAACATGGTTGATCTGATTGAAATGCTCCTAAAATGTGTTTCACTCATTCTAATATTAAATAAGTATTGTACACACGCAACTCGCAATTCATTCAAAAAGTCTCTCTCAACCATTTTTAATCATGAATTGTGCTCCAAAATCCTTATTTAATTAATGTGGTCTTTATAATTGGTAAATAAACGTCAGTAACTGTGTTTTTATACTTCCTTCTTTTTATTTTCACTTTAATAGTAATTCTAATTTGTGAATTTCACTTTTCAGGATGCCATTCCTATGATAAGTAAACTTAGATATATACAGAGGTTTGATAAAGCTTATAAGCATGTGTTTGGAAAAACATTAATCTGTCGAAGTATGGAGGTATCCACTCAGCTAGCCAGAGCATTTAATATGGATTGCATAACTTTGGAAGGTATGTATAAAGTAACTCCAATAGGGGATTTTGTGCACTATATTTTTAATTGTTTAAATAGTGTTATCAAGCTTTTGACATGCATATAATTCAAAAGCTTTTCTGTTATAAAATTTCATCGGTTCTAATTTGTAGCTTACATTGTTAGGTGTAACATTTGGTGGTAATTGCATTGCAAATCCAACTTTGAACTAGAATTATTAAAATTGAGCCATTATATATTTGAAACGGCTTAAAGCACAGGGTGACATGAATAATAGTGTCTGTGGGGATTGGGGTTGTGTGTGATGGGGCCAGGGGTGGAGAGAGAATATTTATTGCAGCTACTTGAGGGTTAATGGGTTAAAATGCTGTGTTCTGCATTTTTAGATTATAGTTGAAATATTTAATTGGCCCTTTAATCAGAATTAGTATCACTCTTGATATTTTTCTAATCAACCTGTTCAGAGATGTTATTGCACACCTCTGGAGCTTGTGGGGCTTGAACCTGTGCCTCCAGGCGTCAAGGTAACAGCACTGTCACTGTGCCACAAGAGCCCTTAATATTTATTTTATAACTTTCTGTCATAGTTTATTATACCAATGTCATTATGCAACTTCATTCTTATAGAGAATAGATTGTCTTCAGTTGTGTGACATTTTGTCATTGCTAACAACTTTGTGCAATTGGATTGTTGTCTCGAAGATATCCTGAGTGTCACAATATTGTGAATTAACTAATAAAACCTTTTTATTAACTGTTTGAGATCATTATTATTTCATTATTTCAAAAAAGTTAACATAAGATGATCTCTGTGTTCAGTCATTGTCGTATTCGAATTGATGATTGTTCAGATGAAAAGAATTTACCAGACTGAGGTCATCACTTGCATATATAAAATTTATTATTAAGTCTGCACTTTATTAATCCATGTGAACATTTTTTCTGGATTACTTTGCTAGCATTTGTTTTAATGCCTTTTGGTTACACAAATTGTAATTTAGTTATAAGCCTGTAGCTAAACTTTAATTTTCCTCCACTTAACTGTATAGATATTAACTAGTCATGGTGAACCAATGATCTGGTACCCACATTACATTACAATAGTGCTGAAATAATTCATTCAAACGTCCATGCTATAGTAGTACTTATCAGTTAAATGTTAGGATTATTGGCAGAACCGTGATGATTTTCTTGGACAAATTGAAAATTCAGATACCATGTTCTTTATTGTTTTATTGAAAATATTAACATATGATCTATTAAACAATCATGTTGCAGTGTTTCATCTGAATCGGCACACAGAATCATGGAGTACCAGTTTGCACCAGAAATAATTCTAATCTGCACTAGTTTCACTTTCTAACACTGTGCTGTAGCCTTGAATATTATAACATTTTGAGTGCCCATTTGAGTACCTTTTCAAGGTTGTGAGATTTCCTGCCTATGAACTGTCTAAGGTAGTATATTCTAGGTTCCTACCGCACTCTGGCTGAAAAAGAATTTACCTCAAATCCCCTCTAAGCCTCCTGTTTTCACTTTAAAATTATGCCCCTTGTTCACCTTTCAACAAAGGAGAACCGCTTTCTATCCATTATGTCCATGCCCCTCATAATCTTCTACATCTCAATCAAGATCAGAAATTGGCCAGCTGAAAGAAAACAGAGGGTGGTGGTTGATGGGAAATGTTCATCCTGGAGTTCAGTTACTAGTGGTGTACTGCAAGGATCAGTTTGTCATTTTTATAAATGACCTCGATGAGTGCGTAGAAGGATGGGTTAGTAAATTTGCGGATGACACTAAGGTTGGTACAGTTGTGGATAGTGCTGAAGGATGTTGTAAATTGCAGAGGGCTATAGATAAGCTGCAGAGCTGGGCTGAGAGGTGGCAAATGGAGTTTAATGCAGAAAAGTGTGAGGTGATTCACTTTGGAAGGAGCAACAGGAATGCAGAGTACTGGGCTAACGGTAAGATTCTTGGTAGTGTAGAAGAGCAGAGAGATCTCTGTGTACATGTACATAGATCCCTGAAAGTTGCCACCCAGGTTGAAAGGGCTATTAAGAAGGCATATGGTGTGTTAGCTTTAATCGGTAGAGGGATTGAGTTTCGGAGCCATGAGGTCATGCTGCAGCTGTACAAAACTCTGATGCGGTTGCATGTGGAGTATTCCATACAGTTCTGGTCACTGCGTTATAGGAAGGATGTGGAAGCTTTGGAAAGGGTTCAGAGGAGATATACTAGGATTTTGCATGGTATGGAGGGACAGTCTTAGTGGAAAGGCTGAGGGACTTGAGGCTGTTTTCTTTAGAAGAAGGTTGAGAGGTGACTTATTTGAGATATACAAGATAATCAAAATTAGATGGGGTGGGCAGTGGGAGCTTTTTTCTTCGGATGGTGATGGCTAGCCCGAGGGGACATAGATTTAGGACAGATGTCAGAGTTCGTTTCTTTACTCAGTAGTAGGGACGTGGAACGCACTGCCTTTAACAGTAGTAGACTTGCCATCTTTAAGGGAATTTAAATGGGCATTTGATAAACCTATGGATGAAAATGGAATAGTATAGTTTAGATGGACTTCAGATTGGTTCCACAGATTGGCACAACCTTGAGGGCTGAGAGCCTGTACTGCGCTGTAATGTTCTATGTTCAAGAAAACAATCTCTGCTTATACAGCTCTCTTCATAGCTGAGCTGTTCCATCCCAGGCAACATCCTGGTGAATCTCCTCTACACTCCCTCCAGTGCATTCACACCATTTGGCACTCCCTTGTCTTGCTACATCTTCCAAAGTGCATCACTATGCTGTTATTGGGGTTAAATTCTATCTACCTCTGACCTGGCCATCTAACCAAGCAGTCAATATTCTCTTGTAACCTAGGTGGTTATTCCACTTAGTCTTTGCAAGTAGCACAAAATGGGCTTGCAGCAAATATTTAGAAAATAGGGCACAAATATAGAAAACTCATTGTGCAGGTTTCTTTTCTGTGTATTTTTAGACATTTCAAATAAAAGTATAGAGTATTTCTGCAACTTCACAAAATTCGGAACTAAACTGACCATAACCCCTATACAGCCTAATTTGTTCTTTACTCTTTAACCTAAAAAGTACTCAAACTGCTCGTGAGCTGAAGTAACACATTGTTTGAAATCTGCCACGAGCGATTTGCTGATACATTATCTAAAGTGTACAGACTTCCTGTTGTTTCATTCTTAGTTCCTATGTTGTAATTTTGCTGTTAATAATTTGTTCTAGACTTGGATGTTTATATTTAAGTTGTAAAAGCATATTTGTTTTAAAATCAATAACTCAGGAGCTAACTGGCACTAAACACCATGGCATTGCCATTTTTCCATGTCCACAGACAAAATGCACAGATATATTCATGATGTGGAGGAGTCTGTGTTGGACTGGGGTGTACAAAGTTAAAAGTCATACAACACCAGATTTTTGTCCACCAGGTTTATTTGGAAGCACTAGCTTTCAGAGCACTGCTCCTTCATCGGGTGGTCGTGGAGTATAAGATCATAAGACAGAATTTATAGCAAAAGATTACAGTGTGGAGTAACTAAAATGATATATTGAACAAACCTAGATTGTTAAGTCGTTCATCTTTTAGAATGGGTTGCAGCTTTTGGTTCATTAATATGTAAATCCCAGGACGACTTTTAAGTCACATTCTTGAGATAATTTAAGGTTTTATAACAAAAGGTGACATCTCAGCTCAGACAGTGATTAAAGGTGTGAGGTTAGAGCCTATCTGTACCCCATTCTTGAAATAGACTGATTCTGTCTCCAAAGTGAAATTGACAAAATATTACATGTATTGTCTGCCTGCAGATTGTGCATTTTTTGAGCAAAGTAGAATGTATCTGCAAATATAATTCTTCAGTCATCCACTAGACCTATGTGTGTACATGCATGCATGAGAGAGAATGTGTTTGTCTGTGTGAGGGTGTAATGGAGTATAAGCCTGTGAGAGGGTGTGTGCATGGAAGGGGGTTGTGTTTATATGAGAGAGGGTCTGTGTGAGTGTGAGAGTATGTAACAGTGTGTGTATGAGAGAGTGTATAGTGTAGTGAGGTCACCTGTAGTATGACATGAATGAAAGATCCCGGTTGAGGCCATCCTCATGAATACCGAGCTTGGCTATCAGCCTCTGCTCGGCCATGCAAAGTGACTGAGAAGAGGCTGATAGCCAAGCTTGGTATTCATGAGGATGGCCTCAACCGGGATCTTTCATTCATGTCATGCTACAGGTGACCTCACTACACTATACACACTCTCATACACACACTGTTACATACTCACATGCTGCCTCTCTCATGTACACACACCCCCCCATGCACACACCCTCACACAGGCAAACACGTTCTTTTTTTTAATAGGAAGGACTCCACCTAATGGAGATTTGACCCCCTCCGCAATTCCCATTGTTGCAGTTTTCCAGGGCTGCCTGATCCTACATTTTCTGATGTGCTGCTTTGATGTTGAAGGCAGTCACCCTCGCTTGAAACTTTGATCTGGCTTTGATTTTAGCTGAAGTTCTTCGTCCGAATATCCTGCGATACTCCAGTGTTTTCAGATGCTGGCTAAGTTACTCCATGCCTTCATGACTGACTCCATGACTGACTGTCTTCATCCATAAGCAAAATGGAGAAACAAAAATTGGGAAGTAGAATAGCCAAAAGAGATAACGAATACCAGTCCAGCAAAAGGAGTGGGATAGAATTGTATAATCCAAGTGAGTGAGAGAAAGCCAGATGAGACTGAGAGTTTAAAGAGAAGATTAAGGAAGAGAAATGGTGCAGATGATAAAGAATTCCCAATCTTGGGATGGACCAAAATGCTTCGCAAACACATTTTCTTTTGAAGTGCCATTACTGTTATGTGGGAAACACTTAAGTGAATTTATGTCAGGTCCCAAAAACTGGAGATGAAATAAATGCTAGTTGTCAAGTTCTTTTAGTGGTATTGATTGAAGAGATTGTTGAATAGAACTCCCAGCACTTTGAATTGTAAACCCAAAGAGGCTGTCAGAGTTATAAATATGTTTTAAAATTTCATTTGGTAGGCAGTATCTCTGATAATGTAACATTTACTTAGCATTGCACTGAATGATCAGCCTGGATAATGGGAAGGAGAAGCAACTGCACAGGCTATGGAGTTGTACTTTTTGACACACTGTGAGCAGCATTGTAGGAGATTATATATGATGCCAGATTACATTATAACTAATCTGTGCATTTGAGGTAATTGTATCCTAGTCTTGAAGTTTTCATATTTGGTCTTCTAAAACCTCTTGCATAAAATACAGCATCCCACATTCTTGTTCATGTTCATTTCATTCTGTGTTATAGAGTCAAACAGCATGGAAACAGACGCTTCGGTCAACTCATCCATGCTGACCAGACATGCCAATCTAACCTAGATCTATTTGCCAGCATTTGGCCCATATCTGCCGAAACCCTTCCTGTTCATATACCCATCCGGATGCCTTTTAAGTGTTGTAATTTTACCTGCCTCCACCACTTCCTGTGTCAGCTTGTTTCATAAATATACCAATCTCTACTTTAAAAAAATTGCCCCTCAGATCTTTTTAAAATCTTTCCCTTATGTCTTCTAGTTTTGGATTCTTGCACCTGAGGAAAAAGATCGTGGCTTTCACCCTATCCGTGCCCCTCATGATTTTATAAACCTCTGTAGGATCACCCCTCAGTCTCCGAAGCTCCAAAGAAAAAAGTCTCAGCCTGTTTCAGCCACGCCCAAAAACTCAACCCTTTGGTCCTTGTAAATCTTGTCTGCACCCTTTCAAGTTTAGCATCCTTTCTGTAGAAGGCCATTTTGACCTTTAGATGTAATATTGCATTGAATTGTGCAATTCAAAGTGAAGAATGTTAATATGAATGATATATGTTAATGAAATAATCTCAAACCCGATACTTTCAAGGTGTATAACATATTCATTTTTCAAATTAATTTGTTCTGCTAATTCAGTGTTAGAATTTAAACCCAAGAACCCACTTCAGAAATTGATAGTGGTGACTTAGAAAAATGAATACTGAATGACATTGGCTCTTGTCATTTCACTGATTTTAATATTTATTTTAAACACCTGATTTTGGATGTAATGAAGAAATAATACTTTGAGAACAATTTTGCATCTTCTTGGGAGGTTAGTCAGCTTTGTAACCAATAATGATGTTTCTGTTAAATTATTGTGCTCATTGCATGGGTCAGTTGTGACTCAGTGATGTGTAATAGTGTAGGCTTCAATAACTGAAGTGAGATCAGTACTCTGAAGTTTTTTTGTATGCGGTGTCCACACGCTGGATTTTTGCAATTTCAATTACTGTACAATATAAAGTGTGATGATGCCATTGTTACGGGAATACCTGGATATACAATTCCCTTGGCCACGGATATGAAGGTGAGATTTTACCTCTGTACCTGAAGAAGGAGCTTAGCTGATCAGTGTGTGGAAGAAGCAGGCTGACTCATCCACGTATGGGCCCCAGCTATGCCTGTCTCTTTGTTGGCTACGTAGAGCAGTTGATCTTCTGTAATTACACCGGCACCACTCCCCACCTCTTCCTCCGCTACATTGATGACTGCATTGGCGCCACCTCGTGCTCCCGCGAGGAGGTTGAGCAATTCATCAACTTCACCAACACATTCCACCCTGACCTTAAATTTACCTGGACCATCTCTGACACCTCCCTCCCCTTCCTGGACCTCTCCATCTCCATCAGTGACGACCGACTTGACACTGACATTTTCTACAAACCCACCGACTCCCACAGCTACCTGGATGACACCTCTTCCCACCCTATCTCTTGCAAAAATGCCATCCCATATCCCCAATTCCTCCGCCTCCGCCGTATCTGCTCCCAGGAGGACCAGTCCCACCACAGAACACACCAGATGGCCTCCCTATTTAGAGACCACAATTCCCCTTCCCACGTGGTTAAAGATGCCCTCCAACGCACCTC
>NC_057731.1:57322689-57336753 GCF_004010195.1 Chiloscyllium plagiosum | reverse complement strand
GTACTCTATGCCACTCTCTCCCCACCCCTACCCTCCTCTAGCTTATCTTTCCACGCTTCAGGCTCTCTGCCTTTATTCCTGATGAAGGGCTTTTGCCCGAAACGTCGATTTTGCCTGTCCTCGGATGCTGCCTGAATTGCTGTGCTCTTCCAGCACCACTCATCCACGGTTAAGATGAGGGGCTTTATGTGAATTTTCTCTTTGGCTCAGATGACGTAATTTTCTTCCAATCAAATTGATGTCTTCAGATCTGTTTATCATTGTCAAAGTGTGCTAGTCTTTTGATTTTTTTTTTTGTTTTAACTTTGACATAATTAGAAGTATAAAATGGTGTAAAGTAGTCATCTTTTCCCACATTCACTTTGGCACATCTGTTCAACTGAAATTGCTGTGTGTCGTCTTCGAATTTTCAGCTGTGATACTGATTTAGTTTACACTGCATATTCATTACATTTTAATATGAATCTGTTTCTTAGGTATCCACTTGTGTTTTTCTAACATCATTGTTTTTCAGTGATTAAAATAACTAAGTTTGGTATTTTAACAGCTGAAACCATTCATTCTTGTTCAGCAATGTATAAAATGGACCATTTTATAATCAACAAAGAGCCAGAGGCTTTGAAACCTGTTTTGATGTAATAGTTATGTATCCATCATAACATTTCATGTTGTAATTTTATTCTTGATAACTATTCTAATGGTATCGGTGTCTTAACATCTGACCTGGTTCTGAGAGTTGAGTATGTATTATTGTCCTTGAGAGGGAAAGATAAAGGAAATATTTTCTGCAAATAAATGTTAGATGATTTTGAATCATCGGGTTTTATAATACTGCTTCTCCGTAGATATTGGGATAAATTTTCAGCTGTTAGGGCATCAGACTAGTGCTGCAGACAGGCTGGTTGTCATAGAAAATCCTTAATCTGAATGGAAGTTACAATTGAAACTCCTGTAACAGACAGTTTGTTCAAAATCAAATTTACTCATTGAAATTAAAATTTATTTCACTTGCTTCCTAACTCTATTTCATTCATATAAATACAATTTTCTTCCTCTTCACTCCCCTCAACCCGCATATTTGGTTTCTTGGGTTTGATATTCTCATGCATTTGTTGCAAATGGCTTGACGTTTTAACTCCCCATTTCTTTTTGTTCAACTATTTCACCCTGTAGTGTAGCCGTCTGCTCCATCTCTACTTTGCCTCTTTTGAGGTTCCCCAAAGATAAAAGCATCCTGTGTAGCATGACCACGTGAATAGTAATATACTTGAGTTTATTGGTAGCATTTGGAAAGTTGCTTTTCCATCACCTAAGATCCTGGTGTAGATGTTCTGCAGGCATGCTTATTGATTGGATGGGTATCTTTGAGGGAAAATACCATGGACATTGCTGACCATACATTCCAGTATATGAGATACCCCTTTGGTGTTTCAGCAGTGGCGGCCTCCATTTTTTGCTATCTCTGTTGGTATCACGTGGAAGTGATATCTTTTTGCTGTCTCTGTCAATATCACATGGCAAACAAACATTTATGTTGCATGTGAGGAAAATGCTGATTGGTTGCCAAGTGAACTTTGGTAACTACAACAGAAACTGTCTCTAAAAGAAATGTAGATTTTATATCTATACTATAGATTTATATTTTATTTGCAGTGTTGTCTGCCATTCTTCCCTTCTGACTAATTTAAGTTAGCTGTCTTCAATATTAATCTTATGCACATGATTTGGTTAAAAACACCTTTATCATGCACTATTACAATTCAAGTGGATTCTGCCTTTCTGAGGCTGATTGCTTTTTCAATGGGCCACAAGGCCACATTTTATGTGGCACTGGGGTTACCCCTGTCACCCTCGGTGAATATGTTAATGCCAAGCTATTCTGGTGGATTGCCCTGTAGCCAAATGGCCCTTAATAAGGTCACTAATTGTCTCCAGTGAGACAGGCACCCTCATCTGGGGTACCAGTCACGCTTCTGCCAGCAATCAGTGGCTAGCAGCACAATGAGCAGTGACTACTGCTAGGATACATCTAGGCTCCAGTGGAAATTACAACCAGACTTTGAGAGTGGAATGGTTATAGTTATCCAGAGACACGAGGACAGGGAAGGAGGGTGAACAGAGCGGTGAGGAGTGAAAGCTTATAGGTAGGGGGAGCCTCCATGTGGTAGGAGCGGATGCTGAAAAGGAGATATCCCTTCCCTTTCCTATCCGTAATCAGATGGGTGAGGCCTGCCTGACTGGCTTTCAACTTGCCTCTGCCCTCCACTTATCATGTTGAAATTGTGACAGAGCAGTTGGAAGCTCTTGTCATTAATTGGTCACTTAAGAGTCTCAATTAACCAAAGGTTGGGTGGACTGCCATGTAAAATTGCCATGGAGTGGCAGCTGGCAGAAAGGCTGCCATGATATGCCCAGTTTTACACTACTCAGCTGCCTGCTAACCTGCTCCAAGGATTGTAAAACTTTGTGTTGTATATTTATTTGTGGATTAATGCAGTTCCTGTCCGATGTTTTATTGTAAGAGTTGTGACGTACTGTTGATGTTTTTCAGTGGTCATAGATGTTGTTCTGTTTCTCCTAGGTGACCAGGTCAGTCATCGAGGTGCATTAACTGGTGGCTATTATGACACTAGAAAATCAAGACTTGAGCTTCAGAAGGATGCCCGAAAAGCAGAGGAAGAATTATCTGAGTTGGAAGCAAAGCTGAATGAAAACCTCCGTCGAAACATTGAGAATATCCTTCAAAACTTCTATGTTACTTTATTCTTTAAAGTTTAAGGGAAGTGTTAGCAATAGAGACTTATGTCTGTAAATATTCTGTGGTTTTACACATTGAATTGTCATCCTGAAAGTACTTCCTGTAGTGGTGATGGCTGTAGATTCGGTATAACTTCGAAGTGGGAATTGGATAAATATTTGAAGGCAAAATATTTGCAGGGCTGTGTGGAAAGAATAGGAAAGTGGAACTTGTTGGACAGTTCTGACAAAGAGCTGGTCTAGGCCACGATAAACCAGATTAGATTAGATTACTTACAGTGCGGAAACAGCCCCTTTGGCCCAACAAGTCCACCCGACCCGCCGAAGCGCATACCCCTACATTTACCCCTTCACCTAACACTATGGGCAATTTAGCATGGCCAATTTACCTGACCGTGGGAGGAAACTGGAGCACCCAGAGGAAACCCACACAGACACGGGGAGAATGTGCAAACTCCACACATTCGTGGCCTGAGGCGGGAATTGAGCCTGGGTCTCTGGCGCTGTGAGGCAGCAGTGCTAACCACTGTGCCACCGTGCCGCCCACCAAATAGCCTCCTTTGCTCTATGTTCTAAAGATCTGTGTGTAAATTTGTGACATTAATACATAAATGAAGAACGCATCCATTTTTGTTTTAACTTACCGTACATATAGAGTTGTTTGTGTAGACTTAGTTCTGAAAAGAATTTTTAGTTGTTGTATTCTGTTCATGTATGTGTCCAAAACACCCAAACGTTCAGATACTTGAGTATAATGATTTTATTACTACTGTTTATCATTTTGTTCTCAAAGGCACTGCTTGATCCTGTGAAATGAATTTATTTTACTTAGAAAATTAATTTAAAAAAATTTCTTTGGTCATGCTTTTAAATATTTAAAAGGTGTCCGGACTAGAGTAGAAATACATGGCTTTATTCTGTAGCAGATAATTTGTTTTTGCCAATTTCATTTTTACAGGGTAGTCTTTTGAGTAGGGTGAGAGTGGGAAGGAAAACAAAAAGATATTTATTCACCTTGGTTTTCAGTGACATTTCACTGCTGGTGTTCTTGAAAATATATTGTGTGAAGAGACTTTTTTTTTATCATTCATCAAAACTGGACTCCAAAAAGGAGTGAGTCAGTATGTGATAAATTATTATGGCCTTTGCTTTTCTAGTGATAGTAATGAGTACACAAGACTTTTCAGATCCACATGATTCATTTTAAATTAGTGTCTTCAACTTAGGACAAACAGAGTGTAGATATGACACAATACTCTGCGAAGCACAATACGGTTTCTCTAAATAATAGTAATTGGCTTTGTGGATGTTTGAGCTAATGAGATGTACAATTCAGAAAATGATTCTTTAAATCAAGCATGTAAATGTAAGTAGGAGAAAGTGAGGTCTGCAGATGCTGGAGATCAGAGCTGAAAAATGTGTTGCTGGAAAAGCACAGCAGGTCAGGCAGTATCCAAGGAGCAGGAGATTCGACGTATCGGGCATATGAAGAAGGGCTTATGCCCAAAACGTCGATTCCCCTGCTCCCTGGATGCTGCCTGACCTGCTGCGCTTTTCCAGCAACACATTTTTCAGCATGTAAATGTAAGTGATTATTTTAATTCTGAGCAAGTTTACGTGTAGAGAACCCTAATTTGCTTTAAAAAGAAAAGGAGGTTGCTTGTATTGCATTACATAACTACTCTGGAAAGCATGTCAATATATGTAATTTAAAAAAAATAATTAAGAGATTATCCACTTGAGCATCCTCAGTCAGATAACCATACTGTGTATTTTTTATGAGAATTAGTTACTTTGGGAGCTAAACACTACTTTCAATATTCTCTGAAAGCTGAAGTTAATGTGTGACATACCTTTTCATAGGGGTTTTGTAAAAAAAAAAGTTCTGATGCTCTGCAACTACCTCTCTACTTGAGTCTGTGCACTTTCTACTTGTCAGTCCTAAATCTTGATGCTATTTGTGACTGCTAATCTGCTGAGAATGTGATACTTTGATCTTGCCCTTATACTGACAAATGCTGAGATAAATAAAAGGTGAAAGTCATAGAACAAAGAGGACCACAAAATATTAGGAAGTTGCTTGAACTAACTTTTGTTTATACTTTGCATGTCATACAACATGGAAACAGACCCTTTGGTCTAACCAGTCCTTGCTGACCATAATCCCATAATCCCAAACTAAACTAGTCCCACCTGCCTGCTCTTGGCCCTTGTCCCTCCAAACCTTTCCTATTCACATGTCTTTTAAACTTGTTTAACTTCTGATTTTAGAATGAAAAAAAAACCTCAGTCGTTTACTGGAGACGCTGTAAAGCTCATTCTTAAACAATCCTTTTAAAAATAATCTTTTTTAATTTGTTTTTTTGTTTTTTTTAATGTTGATGAAACAGTATCTTAAAAGTTATGAAAAGATAGTTAAATTTTTAAAATATTAAGTCTTAGTAATGTTTTTAAGTGTTTGTGTGTTGTCACGGAAAAGTGACCAGTCCATCCTTGTTCATGTTTGCATATTAAGAATCTTAAAAGACCAAGAGATACATTTCATGGATCAACATATATTTAAATTTTTTATATAACTAAAAATCTACGGATGGTATGTACAAGATTTTGTTCTGAAATTGCAAAAGTATTGTTCCTTAGCACAGTGTACAGATTAATAATGAAATTGACCAATTGATGAACCAAATGCAGCAGATTGAAACACAGCAGAGAAAGTTTAAAGCATCACGAGATAGCATTCTATCAGAAATGAAGATGTTGAAGGAGAAGAGGCAGCAGTCTGAGAAAACCTTCATGCCCAAGGTAACAGTTCAGTTGATGCTTTGCAAAACTGATAACATCTAAATCAGCATTGGTTTCAACTGAGCCAAGATCACCACCTGATTTGCAGCTGACTGCAGCCAGAAATTAAAATAATTAAAATTAAAACCGAGATTCAGTAAGGCTGCCAGCTGATAAGGCCCATCTTCACTGGATTTCATTGCCAACCTGCAGAAATCCCAGTCAGATCCAAGGTGGTAGAGGGTGTAGATTTGTAAAGTACTTTTGAAGGAATGTTGCACCTTGTAGATCATTATAGTTCAGTAGTTCTGAAATGATTTTCTAAGTAGAGAATGGCAGAATCCCCCTTGTCTGGTGTGATATAAGCGATGTTGGGAAAGTGCAATGGTTCTGAAAAAATTGGTCTCTATGTCAAGAAAAAGTTCTAACCTTCCCCACCCCAACCTTAAATGGTGACTTCAAAATCTTGCCATTGAGCATGACTACCTTCAGTATTTGCATGTCATTCAAGCTCCAACTCTCAGTATTTGTTCGCCTTCCAAATCTGCTCTCTTTCCCTGGAAAAGTAGATGGGACAATTCCTGGTGTAAATCAGAGCAGGTACCAAACAGTTGCAGCTTGTTAAATACTTGGCCTAGTCATTATGCAGCTGCTTCTGTGCAACGTTATATCTACATGTTTGTGGCCACCATCCTCCATGATACTTTGTCACTGCAAGTAGGCATTGGCAAGCCATTAGCCTCACCACATCATTATGCCTGTTGTCATCCCAACTCAGCCACCACTTCAGCCCATTGGAGCTTAGATGCCTGTGACTTGCATACTTTTGCCAGGTTACTTTGCCCACAGGGGCATTCATGCATCATGATGCATCTGATAGTTCTTGGCTTGCTTTCTTGCTGTTCACTTACTTGACACTTTTTTGGAACTGCCAGCTGTTGCACGTAGTGCTTTCTCAATACGTACTCAGTAATTTAACCACTGACATGAGATCTGTGTGGTTCACAATGTTTTCTTAGCTCACGGGGCCTGTAGTGCTTAGTTACAAGCTGCCAGTGTCTTGCAGTACAGTGGGTCAGGCATGCAGCTTTTGACAGTGGGGAGTGTGAAGAGTAAAATATGTTGTGCCAGTCAAGTGGGGGAGTAGTCCTTAGTGAGTTGAAGGGGCCTGCTGTTACAATTAGTCAAGAAGCTTGTCTGATTACACTCAAAGAATTTGGCAATGGTCAGTGAGGATCTGTATCTTCAAAATCCAGGGATTGGGCCATGTCGGTACTGCAGATCAATGAAAACAGTCCAGAGTTGGAAGCTGTTGGTTTAAAATACTTTTGAAGCATCAGTTTGGGAGGTTTGCTGATTTGTTTCCTGCAATGAGATAGCGAGGGATCAGTCATGAGGGAAGATCGATTTGGTAGTGATATTTAAGCAGGAGAGATTATAAGGTCGGTACTCCTAGTGAGTAAAAAGCAAAGAGCTTGAACGGTTAGCAGTTTGGGAAGGTGAGGTAGCTGAGCTGTTGAGTGAACATAATGCAGGCAGTAGTGAGAGTTCCTAGTCTGTCAACCTTGGTGAGAGGCAGAGTTAGAGCAAATGGTTGCCCTGAGAGTAAGGTACCAGGAGAAGATGGTGGCACTTAGCCTTGCAGAGCTTCCAGCACAGCTGGGGGTCCTGCTTCACGAGGGGCACAGCACTGACATCACTGCAGGCCCGCGTGGCCTCCTGTGCAGTCAGCTGGAAAAGTAACTGCCCTGTCTTTCAAGACCGCTGGGTATCTGTCCATGAAATGAAGAGCAAACTTTCAATTCCCGTGGATCATGTCCTGAACATAAAGGTCCAAGCACCACAGTGTGAACAGTTGTTCCAGGCTTGCAGCATCTGAAGTGATGTGCAGCTAGCTTTTAAATATGCTGTCACTGTGGGTGTGAAGGCCAGATCCTAGCCTTGGTGAGCAGTAAAGTCTCTCCAAACACCATTTCACTGAAAAAGGCATCGCAAGTGACCAGTTGCGTAATTAGTGGGATGGCAAGTGGAGTATTACGTGAGAAAAGCTGCTGTGGTATATTGGCAGACCAGGTTTCATTTGATTTGATTTATTGTTGTCACATGTATCTAAGTACAGTGAAAGGTTTTTTATTTTGCATGCAGGTACAGGCAGAAAAGATCATAGGGTGATTGAACAGAGGGAGGAATACTAAGTTAGTCTGCAAAGAAGGTGCACAAAAAACAAGATCACATTAGATTCTCACTCGACAAAACACTTGAACCAAAAATGGGGAAAATTCTGCCCACTGAGTCAAATCTGGTGGAAAACTTCTGAGTCATGAAATATTTTATAGGGATTCCTGCATCAGCATTTCAGTCTGGAACATTGTGAAACACAAGTATTTGATTCATTTAGCAGCAGGTAAAACAGTGAAATTGAATGAAGCAAAATGCACATTTAGTTTAAAAAAGGAATTGATAGTCTTGGCTATCATTTTCAGTACCTTTTTAACTCGATTGTGGTATGCATGTTCTTTTTGTTGAAAGTTTGAATTGTCATTCAGAAATTATGATTATGACTGGGTAATATCTGTAATGTCAACTTTCTGTTTTGTTTATACAGCAACGGAGTTTGCAGAGTTTGGAGGCCAGTTTGCATGCAATGGAGTCAACAAGGGAATCCCTAAAAGCTGAACTTGGTACAGACCTGCTCTCTCAGCTTAGCTTGGATGATCAGAAAAGAGTAGATGCACTCAACGATGAGATCCGACAGCTCCAACAGGTATGATTTTTGGAAATGCGAGATCTTAGTTTTTTTTGGACTGCTTGCAAATTTCAACAATTTTTTAAAATACTAAAATTAATGTGAAAGGTAAGGTTTTCTGAGAGCGTGGTCACTGTTACTTGAATTCATATCAGCGAAAGTATTTTTAATTTTAAAAGAACCATCTCGAAATTAATTGCCTTGCTTAGAGAAAAGTTATCATCCGTAATGGGCAAAATACCTGAAGCCATTCTATGAATGTTATAAATAAGCATTCAAAACAGTATTGGTATCAGAAGTAATAGTCAGGATGATTTAGAAGTAATTGGTGAACCATTATAAACCTGAACATTTTCTGAGCATTGAAAAGAAGTGCAGCAGTGCTTTGATGAATTATATTGGTGGTTTGAGACAGTGGAAATTTTAATGTAGTATGTGTCAGATCATGCATGTAAGGATAAGTTTTTTTAAAAGTAACAGACTAGAGATATTATAATCTAACACCTGTGCATGACAGCTTGAAAGAGTTCAGTTGCTTCAAGGTAGAAAAGAGGATTGTTAATCAACATTATTCATACCCTTAATCTTGGCCAGATTGACCGTTTTAAAAAAAAAATTTGTCTGTCTAGGATAACCGTCAATTATTAAATGAACGAATTAAGTTGGAAGGTATAATGACCAGATTGGAGACTTACCTCAGTGAAAATTTAAGAAAGCGCTTGGACCAGGTTGAACAGGTAAAGCAACTGTTTTGGTTAATTGTTAATATACATGGGAGATTCGTACAGTAACAGATGTTGTAATTGTATATAGTTTGAAAAAAGTTCAGTCAGGAGACTAACAAAATTTTTCTAAGTTTTAATCATTTTGGCATATTTCCAAAGTACAATCTGTGAATTAGTGGATCTGATTTCATTATGCCTATTGTCGGTCTTTCAAGGGTTGAAGTTGATATTTATCTAAAATAATAATAATTCCTAATTGGATTTAATTGACAGTCAATATAAAAAACACTTCGACTTTTGAATAAAGCCATATATAGAGCAAATATTAATGCTAAGACATGCCACTGAATGTCAATTTTGTTGAGACTTGAACATGGCTAGCAGAGTAAAAATTAAAATTGAACATGATGTAAGTAAAGTATATCAAACTTGATGACTTGTTGAAAAAGAAGGTGATTGCTTTTGTTTTAATGCATTCATTTGGATTATGTTGATAAAAATGTGGTAAAAGTCTCCTCTCACAAATGATTGCAAGCATCCTAAGTGAAATGATTTTGGTTGTTCCAAATAATGTAAAGTTAAGGATGCAATATCCTATATTTTGCCACTAATTAGTAGTGATGTTTAAGAGGATCAGAAATTTTTGCCGTAGTAATTTCAGAGGTAAGTGAATAGTCTTACATTAAGATATGAAAGTTTTATTATACTTCCACAGGGAATGCTTGATCCATGTTGTGGTTTGCTTTATTGTAATAAGAGCAATTGTGCAGTATGAGAATTTACCATGCCTTTTTCCAGTATACATCAAACAGAAACGACATTGGACTCAAATTTAATTGGTTGCTTGCTCCCTTTACTTAGGAGTTAAATGACCTGCGAGAAACTGAGGGCAATACTGTTTTAAATGCCACAACATCTGAACTAGAGAACATTAATAAACGCGTGAGAGAGACGACAGCACGTGCAGAAGGTTAGAACTATTGCAATTTATGTTTTCTGATTTGTTTTCATCAATGCTTAAATTGCAACTTTTGCACCTAGCAGGATCTGATTGCTTTAATTGAGGTGGGATCCTAACTTGCCTTCTAAAAAATAAAGTTGTGTTGCAGCAGATTAGATCTCAGGAGTTCAGCTGAATTCAACTTTGATTTATAAAGCATTTTGTGCAATGTCAGAATGTCCCATAGGGATTTATAATTAATGAAGTGCTTTTGAAGTCTAACAGAGAAAAAAGCTGTAGCTGCTTGAATGCGGCAAGGCCACAAAACTGCAGTGTGACCATGACCAGCTAATCTCTTTAAGTGAAACAAATATAGATAAAGATTAGATTAGATTCCCTACATGGTGGAAACATGCCCTTTGGCCCAACCAGTCCACACTGACCCTCCGAAGAATAACCCACCCAGACCTATTTCCCCTCTGACTAATGTACCTAACACTGTGGGCAATTTACCTGTCCTGCACATCTTTGTGACTGTGGGAGGAAACCGGAACACCCGGAGGAAACGCACGCAGGCATGAGGAGAATGTGCAAACTCCACACAGAAAGTTGCCTGAGGGTGGAATCGAACCTGGGACCCTGGCACTGCGAGGCAACAATGCTAACCACTGAGCCATCGTGCCGCCCCGAAGCTGGAGAAACTCGGCAGGTCTGGCAGCATCTGTGAAGAGAGAAACTGAAGTAACCTTTCAAGTGCAATATAAGTTGTCTTAATCAATTTCAACTTGAAACATATGGTCTGCATTCTCTCTCAGCAGATGCTGCCTGATCTGCTGCCTTTTTCCAACTTTTTCTTTAGTTCAGATTCTCACATCTGTAGTGTTTTACTTTTATCTGTTTTAGTGATGTTGGTTGAGAGATAAACATTGGCAGGACACCAGGAGGATCTCTTGAGAATGTTTTGACATTTTCAATTGATCTTGCCTCAACAGCTGGACTTCCAGATTTGCACTGCCATTTTGTGAAGAATCCTTTCTGATATTAATACTGAGGTCATGCATACTTCAGAGACTTATTATTTTATAATGTTTTCTGTGCATATTCAATAAATTGTGCAAGTATAAATAAATTCAATGGGATGTACCTGTGCTCACCAACTAAAATTTCCTGTAACTGTTATAGGTTGTGCATTAGTTACATCATGTAATTAGTTCACGTGACTGGTAAATTATACTTTGCTAATTGACTGTTCATAATTGCATAAATTATTGATAAAACAGTGAAAGTGGGAATTCCAAATCATTGTGATCTGCTCAGATGAATGTTACTGAATTTTCACACTTGTTCAAAGACCAATACAAAAAGGTTGTTCTTAAAACAAAACTGCAGGTTCTGAACGTGGTCATAAGTTGATTGTATTTTACATGATTCTCCTAAGGCCTTGCTTAAACTGAGGTGCAAAATTGCCTACCTCATCTAAGCAGCAATTCTTCTGTGTCAGCCACAGACAACAAATTTTAACTGGTAATTTTCCCACTGGGGCATCACTCCCTAATGCAGTTCTTCTCTCACCTGACTTCTGGCAGGGGTCAGTTATATATAAAGATCAGGAAGAGAGTGTTAAACAAATATTTTGTGTCTGTATATTTGAAGATTGTAAAAGAAATCTGGGACTGATGAGAATGCAAAACTTAAAATGAATTATTGGAGAAATTAACAAGGTTGAAAGCTGACAAGTCCCCTAAAAGACCGAATGATGAACATCAGATGGTTTTAGAACAAGAACAAAGAAAATTACAGCACAGGAACAGGTCCTTCGGCTTTCCGAACCTCTGCTGATCCAGATCCTTTATCTAAACTTGTCGTCTATTTCCTAAGGATCTGCATCCCTCTGCTCCCTACCCATTCATGTGTCTGTTTAAATATATCTTTAAATGGCGCTATCGTGCCCGCCTCTACCACCTCCGCTAGCAACGTGTTCCAGGCACTTGCCACCCTCTGCATGAAAAACTTTCCACGCATATCTCCCTTAAACGTTTCCCCTCTCACCTTGAACTCGTGACCCCTAGTAATTGAGTCCTCCACTCTGGGGTGGAAAAAGCTTCTTGCTATTCATCCTGAAATTGTAGACCTCAATCAGGTTCCTCCTCCTCTTCCCAAACCCCCCGCCCCCCCCCAAACCGTTACCACTACCACCACTCAACCTCCATCTTTCTAATGAAAATAATCCTAATCTGCTCAATCTCTTTTCACAGCTAGTGCCCTCCATACCAGGCAACATCCTGGTGAACATTCTCTGTACCCTCTCCAAAGCATCCACATCCTTTTGGTAATGTGGCGACCAGAGTTGTACACCGTATTCCAAATGCGCCTGGACCAAAATCCTTTTACTGTTTCATTTTAAAATGGTTGATGCATCGATTATAATTTTCCAACATTCCCTAAGCACTTGAAATTTCTTCTGTTGGATTGGATGGTAGCAAATATACGCCTTCTGTTTAAGAAAGGAAGGAGAGTGAAAACCGGAAATAACAGGCCATTTTGTCCAACATTAGTCAGTGGGAGAATCCATTATTAAGGAAACAATAACAGGGCAATTAGTAAACTATTGTATGATTAACTGGAGTCAGCAAACTGTTACGAAAGGCAGATTATCTCTAATAAATCTGAGGACGTTAACAGCAAGGTAGTAATATATTTATATTTCTGCAAGGTGTTCGAGAAGATGTCACATTGAAAGTTGTTGCTTGAGGTAAGGACTCATGGCAAGGGTGTAATTTTTAGTGTAGATTGTAGCGCAAATTGAAATTGGCAGGTATGATACAGGTAATTAGGTGTATGAAGAAAAGTGAGTCATCATGAGCAGAAAATGAGGTTTTTCACTTTGGTAAGAAGAACCAAAGGACAGATTTCTTTTAAATGGTAAGGTCACTCAGGCCAGGCAGAAGTGGGTACTGCAGATGCTGGACATCGGAGTCAAGATTAGAGTGGTGCTAGAAAAGCACAGCAGGTCAGGCAGCATCCGAGGAGCAGGAACATCAACATTTCGGGCAAAAGCCCTTCATCAGGGATGCATGATGAAGGGCTTTTGCCCAAAATGTCGATTTTCCTGCTCCTCGAATGCTGCCTAACCTGCTGTGCTTTTCTAGCACCACTCTAATCTTTAAAGGTTACTCAGGCTGCTAGGTAAGGTAAGGGTCCATGGTGTGGTGTTAGAGGTAAGGTGCTAGCATGGAAAGAAGCTTGGCTGTCTGGCAGAAGCAGAAGGTGGGGATGAAAAGGCTCTTTCCCAGCGTGGCAGCCAGTGACAAGTGGTGTTCCAGGAGGGTCAGTGTTGGGACCACAACGTTTCACTTTATACATTAATGATCTAGATGAAGGAACTGAGGGCATTCTAACTAAGTTTGCAGACTACTTAAAGAAAGGGGGACAGGTAGCTATGTGGAGGCAGAAGGATTTGGACAGGTTAGGAGAGTGGGCAAAGAAGTGGCAGATGGAGTACAATGTGGGAAAGTGTGAGGTCATGCACTTTGGTAGGAAGAATAGAGGCCTGTACTATTTTCTAAATGGGAAGAACATTCAGAAGTCTGAAGTGCAAAGAGACTTGGGGGTTCTAGTCCAGGATTCTCTCAAGGCAAGCTTGCAGGTGAGTCAGTAGTTAGGAAGGCAAATGCAATGACGGCATTTATTTTGAGAGGATTTGAATATAACAGCAAGGATGTACTTCTGAGGCTCTATAAGGCGCCAGTCAGACCACATTTGGAGTTTTGTGTGCAGTTTTGGGCCCCATATCTCAGGAAGGATATTGTTGTAGTTTTGTTCGCTGAGCTGGGAATTTGTGTTGCAGACGTTTCGTCCCCTGTCTAAGTGACATCCTCAGTGCTTGGGAACCTCCTGTGAAGCGCTTGTGTGATCTTTCCTCTGGCATTTGTAGTGGTTTGAATCTGCCGCTTCCGATTGTCAGTTCCAGCTGTCCGCTGCAGTGTTCAGTATATTGGGTCAAGGTCGGTGTGCTTATTGATTGAATCTGTGGATGAGTGCCATGTCTCTAGGAATTCCCTGGCTGTTCTCTCTTTGGCTTGTCCTATAATAGTAGTGTTGTCCCAGTCGAATTC
>NC_057731.1:57311698-57320024 GCF_004010195.1 Chiloscyllium plagiosum | reverse complement strand
AACTCACCAGAACGAAGGACCCAATACCCAGCATGAGCAAAACCAATGTAGTATACAAAATCCCATGCAATGACAGCACAAAACACTACATAGGACAAACAGGAAGACAGCTAACGATCCGCATCCATGAACACCAACTAGCCACGAAATGACACGACCAGCTATCCTTAGTAGCCACACACGCAGATGACAAGCAACATGAGTTTGACTGGGAAAACACTACTATTATAGGACAAGCCAAAGAGAGAACAGCCAGGGAATTCCTGGAGGCATGGCACTCATCCACAGATTAAATCAATAAGCACATCAACCTGGACCCAATATACCGGCCACTACAACGGACAACTGGAAGCGGCAGATTCAAACCACTATAAATGCCTGAGGGAAGATCACGCAAGCACTTCACAGGATGCTCCCAAGCACTGAGGATGTCACCTAGACAGGGGATGAAACGTCTGCACCAGAAATTCCCAGTTCGGCGAACAGAACCACAACAACGGGCACCCAAGCTACAAATCTTCTCAGGAAGGATATACTGACCCTGGAGCATGTTCAGAGGAAGTTCACGAGAATGGTCCCAGGAATGAAAAGCTTAACATATGAGCAATGTTTCAGGACTCTTGATCTTTACTCATTGGAGTTTAGAAGAATGAGGGATGATCTAATTGAAATTTACAGAATAAAGACTGGCATGGACAGAGTAGATGTTGGGAAGATGTTTCCATTGGTAAAAGAGACTAGGACCTGAGGGCACAGCCTTAGAGAAATGGGAAGATGTTTTAGAATGGAGATAAGGAGAAACCTCTTCAACCAGAAAGTGGTGAATCAATGGAATTCACTGCCAAAGGCAGTGGA
Source organism: Chiloscyllium plagiosum (assembly GCF_004010195.1). Classification (NCBI taxonomy): domain Eukaryota; kingdom Metazoa; phylum Chordata; class Chondrichthyes; order Orectolobiformes; family Hemiscylliidae; genus Chiloscyllium; species Chiloscyllium plagiosum. The sequence continues at coordinate 57,319,169 of NC_057731.1, read as the reverse complement.
GGACAGGTCATTGAGATAGATAGGTTCTTGATTGTCAAGGGGCTCAAGGGTTTCAGAGAGAAATTGGGAGAATGGGGTTGAGAAACTTATTAGCCATGATTGAATGGTGGAGCAGACTTGATGGGCTGAATGGCCTAATTTCTGCTTCTAAGACTTATGGTCTAAATATTGGTAATTAGAGAGATTTGGGTGTTCTTGTACGGAAAGTAGAAAATAAACATCCAGATAAATCAACCAGTTAGGAAGTTGATTGGTATGTTGACCTTGATTGCAAGGGGATTGAATTTAAGAGCTTTGAGGGTTTCTGTGTTTGTAGAGAACTTTATTGAGACCACATCTGTAAAATTTTGCTCAATTTTCGCTTCATACCTAAGGAGGCATGTATATGTGCTTGTACACTCGGAGCAATGAAGGTTTACTAGATTGATTTCCAGAATCAATGTACTGTCTTACAAGGGTAGACTGAGTGAAATAGACCTACGTTCTCTCGAGTTTACAGGAATATTTAGAATTGAATATAAGATTTGAGATTACTTGGCAGGGAAGATGCTGAGATAATTTCTCCATACTTCCAGAATCTGAAACTAGGAGATGTGCTCAGGCTAAGGGAACAGTTGCTTAGGACTTGGTTGTATTTCTTCGTTCAGATGATTGTGAATCTTGGGATTCTCTACCCTGGAGTACTGTGGGCACTCAAGGCTCAGCAATGTATTCTTGGGCTTTGGAGAAATTGAAAAAGAAAGGAATTGAGCAAGAAACAATGTCAGAGACCCGGGTTCGCTTCCAGCTTCAGGCAACTGTCTGTGTGGAGTTTGAACATTCTCCAGTGTCTGTGTGGGTTTCCAAAGATGTGCAGGTTAGATGAATTGGCCATCTAAATTGCACATAGTGTTCAGGGATGTGTAAGTTAAGTGCCTTAGTCAGGGGAAATGTAGTAGAATGGGTTTGGGTGGGATGCTCTTTGGAGGGTCAGTGAAGACTTGTTGGGCCAAATGGCCTGTTTCCACACTTTAGCAATTCTATGATACAGCTTTCTATGATTCTATGATAAACTGAGGTGAAGATCATCCACAATCTTACTGAATGATTGAGACACTATGAACTTTTCATATGTAGGAATTGTGTTTTACGAGATGGCTTAGGAGTTACATATCCCTTGTGTCGCTCCCTGAGCTCATCAAACTTGACAAACCAGAGATCCTCTAGTCAAGTTGAATGATCTTGAGTACACTGATAAGTAATTACATGAAGATTCAATTTGTCATATTTCATTCTCAAATGTAAGATTAGTTATAGAGTCATAGCGTATCACAGCATAGAGTAGTAGAGGATCACCGTACAGAACGAGCTCTTCAACTCATGTGTCATGGATAGCAAGCTACACTTCTCCCAATTCCCAGCATTTGACCTGAAGCCTTGTACGCTATGGGTTTTTCATATATACATCGAAATACTTGTTAAATATTGTGATGGATCCTGCCTCTACCCATCCTTTTGCAGTTCTTGCATGGGATTTTGTACACTACATTGGTTTTGCTCATGCTGGGTATCGGGTCCTTCGTTCTGGTGAGTTGTTGTCTGAGAGTTAAATATTGTGATGGATCCTGCCTCTACCCATCCTTTTAGGCAGTGATTTTCATGGATTGAAACATTTTTCCTTAAATCTATACCCCTGGTTATTGACCCCTACGTTAAAGAAAAGTTATTTCTTGCTTCCCATATCCATGCCCATCGTAATTTTGTCGACCTCAATCAGTTGGATGGACATTTGGTTTGCAGTACAGAGTGATGCCAGCAACATGGATTCAATTCCCACACTGGCTGAGGTTACCATGAGAGACTGTCCTTCACAACCTCTTCCCCTTGCCTGAGGTATGTTGACCCTCGGGTTAAACCACCACCAGTTGTCTCTAATGAGAGAGCAGCTTCTCATTCAGAAGGACTATATCAACTTCATTTGTAATCACGCAGATATTACATTAGGATATATGAGGGATTCATTTAAGTTAAAGCCTATATGGATGTCTTTTTCTATCTTCTAAAATTAAATCTTTACTTAAGTAAAAGATGTATGTTGCAGAACTGGACAGTTTGATAGACAAAATTGAAGCAGAAACCAAAGATCGACAGAAAAGCATGGATCGGTGGAAAACTATGGAGAAAGATCACATGGAAGCCATCAACCATGATACCAAGGAACTGGAGAAGATGACAAACCGACAGGGTATGCTGTTGAAGAAAAAAGAGGAATGCATGAAGAAAATTAGAGAATTGGGCTCATTGCCGCAAGAGGCTTTTGAAAAATACCAAACGTTGAGTCTTAAACAGGTAATATACATGGGTAGTTGGTCCTTTCCTTTAAAGGTGCTCAATTACAAGTAGCTTTAATTTTTTAAAAAGTTGTATCTTGCTGAAAATTAGCAAATTTGGTGAACTTGATAAAATTGAATAATTTGATCAAATCTTTACAGGCTTTATCAGTTTATGAAGTACAGTTGACATGGTAGTGCGTTGTTTTATCTGCTGTAATATGAATCTTATATAATCGAGTAACTCTTCCCTTTTAATTCTTACGCTGGACTTGTATTTATTATTCTTTCAATTTTTGTACCAAATAGTTAAGCATCTTTATTGAGGTATCTTGTAACACCCTAATGAAAGGTTCTGACCTGAAATGTTGACTCCCCTGCTCATCTGATTCTGCTTGACCTGTTGTGCTTTTATCAGCTCCACACTTCATTGACTCCAAGATGGCACAACTGCAAACTTTCCACTGCATTCATTTGACTGCACGTGATAATAAAGCTAATTCAATTCAATTCAATAATGGGTTGCTGAATGCTTTTTTGTATAAATTATACTTGGGAGAGTATGTTGCTTTAATATTCTGAGGTGACTGATTGTATAAGTTAAACTTTGAAGTAAGAAAGTGATTTGTAATTTTAAAGTAAGTAGAAAATGGGAAGTCTGTAGGTTAACTAAGGCTGCAGGACTGAAGAAGGGTTAATACCCGAAACGTTGACATCTGCACGTCCTAATGCTCCCTGGCTTGCTAGGTTCTTCCAGCCTCTTGTTTATCTAGTCCTAAATTCCTTATTACTTTCACTAGAGACTATCTTATATTTATGACACCAATTCCTCGTCTTCCCTACAAGTGGGAATGTCTTCTCTACATCAACCTTTCCACATTCTTGTAGATTTCTGTTAGTTTTTCTTTCAGTGAAAGGAGCTCAGTCTGTTCAATCTTTGCTGATCTGTGACTTCTCTGTTGAGGTGCCATCATTGTAAATGTTTTTTGCATCTTCTGCAATGTTTCCATATACCTTTTATAACCTGGAGACCCAAACTGTTCTATTTGATGAAACCTACAGTTTCTGAAATGATTGTTTAATAGGGTGAGAGTATGATTTGATTTCATTATTCTCTGAAATTTCTAGTAAAACATTGCAGCAATAAATATTGCATGTCAAATATGCTGCTGCTGAATCAATAAAAGAGGGAGCCTCACTGAGATACTGCAGTGGTGTTGCATGCGCAGGGTTGGTGGTTTACAGCCTTTTAAACCGTAGTCAGAATTTTCTTTCCTGTGTCACCACCCGTATCCCTATTTTTAAGAAGCATCAATTCTGCTGGAACTGGTTGGATAGCTCATGTTCTTCTCACATCAGATTAGACAAAAGTGTTTGGAAGCCAGGTGCTGTTGACCTCCAGTCCTGGCAGTCTACTTTCTCTCTGCCAAGGCAAGGCATGTCTTAATGGAGCTATACTTGTTGTTAGGATATGCACTCAGCTGAACTATGCTATTCTCTAACTACAATAGTAAATGTTTTTCACACACTGAAATTACACTTGCACTGACAGCAGGTGCTTGGCAATTTCAAGCAGCCTTTTTACCCCCTCTTTCTCAAAGTATGATTGAACCTGACTTATGCAGTGACGTAGTGTTTCTCAGAAATATGACTGATTACTTCACAGTGAATAACTTGGAAGCAAAGTGACGTATGTAGATTAGATTGTTTTTTCTGCACTTCCTTAATTTTGTTTTGCAGTGTGGACTGATGACTTCCTTGAGAGGAGCAAGTTTGCAGAAGTTGCTGAGCCAGTCACTGAGGGAGTTGAGTTAGTGTCTAATTGAAGTGACCTTATTGCTGAATTAATGACTGCATCACTGCTAATACTCATTTAGTTCCCTTGTACATGTATTTGGCTAGTTTTCCTGATGATGCCATCAGCACTGCTTAATCAAAAACATTCAGAGTAATCAAGTGATAGAGAAAGGAAAGGATCTGATTTTAGAAAATTAGTTAAAACTAGACTCTTGTATTTCCTTTTTCTTAAAATATTTATTTTACAGTTGTAACCTGGTTTGGAAATTCACAATAAAGACTTAGCAATCCTCTATTTCTATTTGTTAAACATTGAAACCAAGGCATTGAAACAAGGAATCTGTTCAAGGCATTCCATCCTGTTCTCATAGCTACAACTTTGATAATTTATATATCCTATTGCAAGCAAAGTAGCGTGACCATATTGATGGCATTGTGCTTGACTTGGTGATATTACACATTCTATAATCTTGTGATCCTTGCAATTTCAAACAGACCTAGTGGATACTCTGATTTTTTTTGGTGGGGGTATGGGGAAGGAGGTAGAAATGGTAATGATTGGTTGTTTGAAGGAAATTTAGAACTTATTTTGGAAACCTGCTTTTCTTTCTTTTAAGCATCATTTTCAAAACTGAGGTTTTTTATTATGTAAAATCTGACAGATTTCTGTGTTTTTTGCCGCTTCGCTTAGTAACATTGACTTTATTAAAATGTCTAATTCTGCTTCAGCATCTATTTATTATACATCTGTGATCTGTAGTAACATAATGCATTATAGTATTGAATTTAAATGAGATCACCTGCTTCTCAAGCCAAGAAATAACTAAGTTGTTTATATAAAGCACATGTGCAACAAAATTCAGAGTAACAAATTCCTGATTTACGTAGTTTTCAGTTAATGTCCTTGGCATGTGCACCTTTTTCAATTATCAAATATTGCTAGATATAATTCTGCTAAAATATTTATGCACGTGTCACGCTACATAGATTTTATTTTGCTTTGTAATGTGTATGATGTACTCAATATTCTTTAATTTGAGAACTAAAATGTGTATCAGGACGCATCCTGACAACTAGAATTGCTTTAGGAAGTAATGGTTAACTAATGCTTAACAGAATTCATTCTGTTGAATGGTTCATACTGTCTTAAGCTGCAGTTTTACGTCTACTTCTGGAAAACATTTTGAACATAACAATTTATTCAAATTTTCTTTCATTTAAAAGTGATATTTGTTGCCTGCCATGTGAGTGTCACTGAAACTGCAGTCCATTCAGTTTGACAGCATTTGTAATCCATTGTTGATTTTGAACTGATGAACCTTCTTTTGTTGGTCTGCCTTTTCTAAGCAAACTTCTAATATTTTTGTTTTCCATTTGCTGTTTGTAGCTGTTCCGAAAGTTGGAACAGTGTAATCAGGAGTTGAAGAAGTACAGCCATGTCAACAAGAAAGCCTTGGACCAGTTTGTGAATTTTTCTGAACAGAAGGAGAAACTTATGAAACGTCAGGAAGAGCTTGATCGTGGCCACAAATCCATCATGGAACTTATGAATGTCCTGGAGTTGAGAAAGTATGAAGCCATACAGCTTACCTTCAAGCAGGTAAAATGTAGTGTAAAGTTTAACTGATTTATTGAAATGAGTGGAAACTAAACCACTATGATCAAAGATTTGTTCTTGATGTTCACGTAGGTAAGAGTAGACAACTCAATAGTACCACCAGAAATAGGAGCAAGAAAACACTGTTCATCCCTGCTAACCTGCTCTGCTGTTCAATACTGATGGCTGATTTGACATTCCTCATGTCCACTTTCCGCCCGATTCCCATATTTTTCAAGAATCAATCCAATTTCAACCTTAAATATGTCAAGAATTGTAATCCCACAGCACACTGTGACAGAAGTTCTAAAAACTCTCAACCCTCAGAGAAAATTCCTCCTCATCTCACTCTTAAATGCAGCTCAGTGGTTAGCAGTACTGCCTCACAGCACCAGGGACCCGGGTTCGATTCCAGCCTTGGGCGACTGTGTGGAGTTTGAATATTCTCCCTGTGTCTATGTGGGTTTCCTCCAGGTGCTCCAGTTTCCTCCCACAGTCTAAAGATGTGCAGGTTAGGTGAATTGGCCATGCTAAAATTGCCCATAGTGTTCAGGAATGTGTAGGTTAGGTGCATTAGTCAGAGAAAATGTAGAGTAATAGGGTAGGGGATGGGTCTGGGTAGAAAACTTCTGAGGGTCAGTGGACTTCTTGGGCCAAATGGCCTATTTCTGCACTGTAGGGATTCTTTTTTCTAAATTGGTGACTCTTTATTCTGTGACAATACTGTCCAGTCCTAGCCTCTCCGATGAGGGGGGCATCCTCTCAGCATTTACCTTGTTAAGCTCCTTAAAAACCCTGTATGTTTCAGTTAGATCACCTCTGATTCTTCTAAACTCCAGCAAGTGGAGACCCAACCTGTCTCGCCTTTGCTCTTATGACAATCCCAGTACTAGGGATCATCCTAGTGAACACTGAACTATCTTCAACAAAATGTTATCTTTCCTTCAGTAAGGAGACCAAAGCTTCTTGCAGTACTCCATGTGTGGTCTCATCAGCACCTTGTACAGTTACAGTCAGGTTGCTTTTACTCTAACCCCTTTGAAATAAGGGTTGAGAATGTGGTACCAAAAGAGAAAATGCTGGAAGATCTCAGCAGGTCTGGCAGCATCTGTAAGGAGAGAAAAGAGCTGACATTTCGAGTTGAACTGACCCTTGATGCTGGAAAAGCACAACAGGTCAGGGCAGCATCTGAGGAACAGGAGATTCGACGTTTCAGGCTTAAGCCCTTCATCAGGAATCAGACTAATGCTCAAAACATTGATTCTCCTGAACCTCGGATGCTACCTGACTTGCTGTGCTTTTCCAGCACCATACTCTCGACTCTGAGCTCCAGCATCTGCAGTCCTCACTTTCTCCCCCTTGAAATAAGAGAGCATTCCGTTTGCCTTCCTGATTACCTATTGCACCTGTGTGCTAACTTTCTGTGTTTTATGAAGAAGTAACAAAGAAGATTGATGAGGATAGAGCAGTAGATGTGATCTGTATGGACTTCAGTAAGGCGTTCGACAAGATTCCCCATGGGAGACTGATTAGCAAAGTTAGATCTCATGAATACAGGGAGAACTAGCCATTTGGATACAGAACTGGCTCAAACGTAGAAGACAGAGGGTGGTGGTGGGGGGTTGTTTTTCAGACTGGAGGCCTGTGACCAGTGGAGTGCCACAAGGATCGGTGCTGGGCCCTCTACTTTTTGTCATTTACATAAATGATTTGGATGCGAGCATAAGAGGTACAGTTAGTAAGTTTGCAGATGACACCAAAATTGGAG
>NC_057731.1:57276625-57311166 GCF_004010195.1 Chiloscyllium plagiosum | reverse complement strand
GCAACATTTAAAAGGCATCTGTATGGGTATATGAATAGGAAGGGTTTGGAAGGATATGGACCGGGTGCTGGCAGGTGGGATCTAGATTGGGTTGGGATATCTGGTCGGCATGGACGAGTTGGACCGAAGGGTCTGTTTCCATGTTGTACATCTCTATGACTCTATGTTGGGCATCCTGTCTCCCCAATGTAGAGGAGACCATATTGAGACCCATGGACTCATTAGATGAGGTGTTTGGAGGTGCAGGAAAATCTCTGCCGGATGTGGAAGGATCCTTTGAGGCTTTGGATGGAGGTGATGGGGGAGGTGTGGGTACAGGTTTTACACCTCTTGCAGTGGCAAGAGAAGATGCCGGCGGGTGGGTTGATGGGGGATGTTGACTTAATGAGGGAGTTGCGGAGGGAATGGTCTCTGTGGAATGCTGAAAGGGGTTGGGAGGGAAATATATCTCCGGTGGTGGGGTCTGACCGTAGGTGGCAGAAATGGTGGAGGATCATCCGTTGTATCCAGAGGTTGGTGGGGTGGAAGGTGAGGACTGGAGGGGTTCTGTCCTTATTGTGGTTGGAGGTTGGGGTTCAAGGGCAGAGGTGCAGGAGTGGAGGAGATGTGCTGGAGCGTATTGTTGACTACATGGGAGGGCAAATTGCAGTGCTTGAAGTAGGAGGCCATCTGGGATGTTCTAGAGTGGAATTGGTCCTCCTGGGAGCAGATGCGGCGGAGGCGGAGGAATTGGGAGTAAGGGATAGCATTTTTACAGGAAGGTGGGGGGGTGGGAGGAGGTGTAGTCCACGTACATGTGGGAGCTGGTGTGTTTGAAGTAGATGTCTGTGTTGAGTCGATTGCTGGAAATCGAGATGAAGAGGTCCAGGAAGGGGAGAGAGGTGTCCATGATGGTCAAGGGAAACTTGATGTCAGGATGGAAAGTGTTTGTGATGTTGATGAACAGTTCAACCTCCTCGTGAGAACACAAGGTGGTGCCGAAACAAACATTGACGTAGCAGAGGAAAATGTGGGGAACAGTGCCAGGGTAGCTGCGGAAGATGGACTGTTCCACATACCTGACGAAGAGGCAGACATAGCTGAGGCCCATGTAGGTGCCCTTGGCTACGTCTTTGGTCTGAAGGAAGTGGGAGGATTCGAAGGAGAAGTTGTTGAGGCTGAGGACCAGTTCAACCAATCGAATGAGTGTGTCGGTGGAAGGGTTATGGTTGGGGCAGCGGGATTGGAAGAAACAGAGGGCTTGGAGTCCTTCGTCATGGTGGATGGACATATGCAGGCACTGGATATCCATGATGAAGGTGAGGCATTGTGGGCTGGGGAACTGAAAGTCATGGAGGAGATGGAGGGTGTGGGTGGTGTCTTGATTGTGTGGGGGTGATCCTAGACCAAGGGGAACAGAACGGTGTCAGGGTATGCAGAGATAACTTTGGTGGGGCAAGAGCAGGTGGAGACAATGGGTCGACCGGTGCAGTCAGGTTTGTGGATTTTGGGTAAGTGGTAGAACTGGGCAGTGTGGGGTTCCTTGACTATGAGGTTGGAGGCTGTGGATGGGAGAGACCCCCTGAGGTGATGAAGTTGTGGATCGTCTGGGAGATGATAGTTTGGCGATGGGAGGTGAGGTCGTGGTCAGGGGGTTTCCATGCCCTACATCTCTATGACTCTACCCCCAAGTCTGTTTGTGTTGCAGCTTTCTGCAGTTTTTTTTTCTATTTAAATAATATTCCCTCCTTTTGTTCTTCCTTTCAAAATAAACAACAGTATTTTCTGCATTATACTTCATTTACCAATTTTTTGCCCTCTTAACAGTAGTTGCTAGTTTTGTTGACCTTCTGGATTGCATGTCTGTGAAATGTATACCAGTTGTTTAATTTGTAAATGGAATTTGTGTGAGCACCTTGTGTTGAGAGTTTGAGGAGAATTCCAGTTAAGAGATATTTGGAAGCAAACTGACCTTAACATCATAGGTGCAGGGGGGGGGAAGCTGTACCCTGGGAGCATTTCAACTTTGCTTTTGTTCTATTGTTCTCAGAATTAAAAGGATGAGTATAAAGTTCTCTGTAAATATATTTGCTTTTAAACTAATAAGCACCCAATGCCTCAGTGAGTTTGTCCAGTGAATGGCTTAGCCAGTGAGATCCATTGCTAAACCATTGATCTCTGTTGTGTTATTTGTCCTCAGCTGGAGTATTAGGTATGCTGTAATTGGCTGTAGTGTCCTGCATTAGGAAAGGCAAGTTGGCTAAAATGCATTCTGTCCAATACTGCCCAATGATAAACACTCGAGGAGTGACCTGTGGTATATCGGTTATGTTTGTGGATCTGTGTTTCAGTGGCCTGTACTTTTAGTTCAGGACATCCAGAAAGAGAATAAAATAATAACAAAGCTGCTGGATTATTATAAAAATGTATTTGGTTCACTGTCCTTTTGTGAAAATGGCTTTTTTTTTAATTGGGTCTGACCTACTTGTAGCTCAAGATCCCACAGCTGAGTTTGTTGACTCCTTAACTGCCTTCTGAAAGATCTAACAAGCCTTGGAATTGTATCCAACTACTATAAATAATCTCACAGAAGGACCTTCACCTTGTAAGGTACTTGAAGATAGACAACAAATACAGATCTTTTGATATCTATATCGTTCAAATGAATAAAAAAGATTTGATGAAATGAGATTGGGCCCAGCTGTATTTGCCTATGCATGAGTAATCTATTCATGTTGATTGTTTGTGCTCAGTCAGAAATAATGGTCTCTTAGTGAAGGCACCAGTGAGCACCTGATGTGAAAAGAATGATTCCTCTTCCTTTGGGAGTGGGAACTAGCATGTGTTTTTTAAATCAGAAGATTTCTAACCTTTATAGTCAGGCACTTTCACAATTACTTTCACTGTCCTATATTTAAAAGCAAGTTGGTACTGCTAGAGTATACGTGATAGATAAAGAGGTGCTAAAAAGCTGGCAGTCGTCATGTCTGGATGGGGTATATCCTAGATTGCTGAGAGAAGTAAGGGAGCAAATTGTGGAGCCATTGACAGAAATTCTCCAGACCTATCTGAACGCCATATTAGTCCCAGGGGACTGGAGGATTGCAAATGTGACGCAGTTGGGCTTAAGGGGTAAAGGATAACTAAGGAAACTACAAACCTGTTATGATTTGGAGATGCTGGTGTTGGACTGGGATGTACAAAGTTACAAATCGCACCACAGCAGGTTATAGTCCAACCGGTTTAATTGGAAGCACACTAGCTTTCGAAGCAACGCTCCTTCAGGTGGTTGTGGAGGACACCGTTGTAAGGCACATAATTTGTAGCAAAAATTTACAGTGTGATGTAACTGAATATACACAACATGTATATGTGTGTGCATGAGTGTAGAGTGGTCTAAGTCTCTGAGAGGATGCATGTGTGAGTGGGAGTGTGTCTGTCTGTAAGGGGGTGTGTGTGTGTGTGTGTAATGCAATGGTGGTCACCTGTACTGTGACATGAACCCAGGTTGTAGTTAAGGCCCTCCCTATGGGTATGGAACTTAGCTATCAGCCTCTGCTCGGCCACTTGTTGCTGCTTCCTGTCCCAAAGTCCGCCTTGGAGGATGGTCACCTGAAGGTCCGAGGTTGAATGTCCTGGACCGCTGAAGTGTTCCCCAACTGGAAGGGAACACTCCTGTCTGTTGATTGTAGTGCAGTGCCCATTCATCCGTTGCCGTAGTCTTTGCTCGGTTTCCCCAATGTACCATGCCTCAGGGCATCCTTGCCTGCAATGTATAAGATTGACTTCAGCGGTCCAAGACATTCAACCTCAGACCTTCAGGTGACTATCCTCTAAGGCGTACTTCAGGACAGACAGCAGCGAAACGTGGCCGAGCAGAGGCTGATAGCTAAGTTCCATACCTATAGGGAGGGCCTCAACTGGGACCTTGGGTTCACGTCACACTACAGGTGATCACCATTGCACTATACACGCGCACGCGCACGCTCACGCACACGCACACACACACACACGCGCACACACACAGTCTTACACATACACACAGACACGCACATATACTCAGACACGCAAACAGACACTCTCACACACCCTCACAGACACACACACTCCCACTCACGCATGCATCCTCTCAGAGACTTAGACTACTCTACACTCACGCACACACATATACACTCTATCTCACAGACACTCACAACCCCCCCCCACCCCAGACACAGACACACACACTCCCATACTCTCACATGCACCCCCTCACAGACTTGACAATCTACACTCACATACACACACATATACACTCTCTCTCTCACTCTCAACTCCCCAACCCAGACCCACACCCACACCCAGGCACGCACAAAGACCCACATGCACACATGTACATATATTTTGTGGGATGAATTTGTACTTGCAGAGTTACATTGTACTTTGCTCAAAAACTGCATGAATTCATGTAAAACTCTGTTATCTCACTTTTTAGATTAGAATCAATCTAGACATCATGGCATAGACAGAGAACACAGGGGGCTAACATCTTCAACATTTTGTTCAGCTAACACCAATTGTTACATCTAACCTGAGAATGCAACTTTTTTTAAAAACCTTTTGTGATTTACACATGAAAGAAGTGAAACTACCATAGTATTCAAACAGATGAAAGACTCAACAGACAATCAAGGTATTTTTCAATGTATAATTTCAGTTACATCACACTGTAAATTTTTGCTATAAATTATGTGCCTTACAATTGTGTCGTTCACAACCACAGTGCTTCGAAAACTAGTGCTTCCAATTAAACCTGTTGGACTATAACCTGGTGTTGTGTGGTTTGTAACTTTGTACAAACCTGTTAGCTTGACAACAATAGTGGGAAAAGTGATGGAAGCCATAATATAGGATAAGATAAATATGTACTTAAAGGAAAATAAGTTAATACTAAACAGTCAAGGGCAGGTCATGTCTTACAAGTTTTGAGTTCTTTGACGAGGTGACATAGGCAATGGATGAGAGTAAAGCTATGGGTGTTGAATGTTTAGACTTCCAGAAAGCATTTGATGCAGTGCCACTTAGCAGGTTGATTAGTAACTTAGAAAGATGTGCAGTTTAGGTGCATTAGTCAGGGGTAGATATAGGGTAGGGGAATGGGTCTGGGTGGATTACTCTTCGGAGGGTCGGTGTGGACTTGTTGGGCCCAGGGCATGTTTCCACACACGGATTCTTCTTCTTCTTCTCGAAGTATTTGGGATTGATGGGTCCTTGTAAGCATGGATTGGAAGTTGGCTACAAGAAAGGAAATGGAGTGTAGGTATAGATGTGTATTTCTGAGACTGGAGACGAGACAAATGTGGTGGTTCCCCAGGGAGTGGTGTTGGGATCCTTGATTTTTCTGATTTATATAAGTAATTTGGAGTTGAGTGGTGAGTGCAATATTTCTAAATTTGCAAATGATATTAAGCCAAGGAGAATAGAGGATGATGCTGAGCAACTTCAGAGTGACATTGACAAGTTGACCAAATGGATACACCTGGCAGATGAATTTCAATGCAGAGAAATAAGGTAATTCATTTTTGTAAAAGAAACATGGATAGACAATACAGACTTGATGATACAACTTAGAGGGGAGTACAGGAGCAGAGGGACCTCTAGGTTCAAGTGAATGATCCTCAGAAAGTGGCCAGGCAAATTAAAACAGTCGTTAAGAAGGTTTATAGAATCCTTGGGTTTATAAATAGAGGTGTAGTGTATAAAATCACAGACATGATGTTACACCTTTAAAATTCATTGGTCAGACCACGTTTGGAGTGTTGTGCTCAGTTCTGGGATCCCTATTTAAAGAAGGATGTTAAAGCATTGGAGAGAGTTCAAAGAGATATTTCTGACTGGAGTATTGTGTGCAGTTTTGGTTGGCATATCTGAGGAAGAATATTCTGGCTATTCATGGAGTGCAGAAAAGGTTTAACAGACTGATTTGGATTGACTCAGAGGTAGGTAGAGGGACAGGTAGCATTGAGGAGGCAGGGACTCTGCAGATGAATTTGGACAGGTTAGGAGAATGGACAGAGAAGTGGCAGATGGAATACGTTGTGGGAAGGTGTGAGGTCATGTACTTTGGTAGGAAGAATAGAGGCGTGGACTATTTTCTAAGTGGGGAGAAAATTCAGAAGTCTGAAGTGCAAAGAGATTTGGGAGTTCTAGTCCAGGATTCTTTCAAGGTAAACTTGCAGTCAGTAGTTAGGAAGGCATATGCAATGATGGCATTTATTTTCAGAGGACTTGAGTATAAAAGTGCGGATGTTCTTCTGAAGTCCTATAAAGCTCTTGTCAAACCACATTTGGAGTATTGTGTGCAATTTCGGGCCCTAAATTTCAGGTAGGTTGTACCGGCCCAGGAGCATGTTCAGAGGAAGTTCATGGGAATGGTCCCAGGAATGAAAAGCTTAATGTTTGAGGGCTCTGGATATATACTCTTCGGAGTTTAGAAGGATGACAGGTGATCTAATTGAAACTTACGGAATACAGACTGGCTTGAACAGAGTACTTGTTGGGAAGATGTTTCAATTGGTAGGAGAGACTAGGACCCAAGGCACAGCCTCAGTAAAGGGAAGACCTTTTAGAACAGAAATGAAGAGAAACTACTACTTCTGTCAGAGAGTGGTGAATCTGTGGAATTCATTGCTACAGAAGGCTGTGGAGGCCAGATCATTGAGTCTGTTTAAGACTGAGATAGATAGGTTCTTGATTGTCGAGTGGATCAAGGGTTACAGGGAGAAAGTGGGCGAATGGCATTGAGAAACTTATCAGCAATGGTTGAATGGCAGAGCAGACTTGATGGGCTGAATGGCCTAATTTCTGCTGCTCTGTCCTATGGTCTTATTCCTGGGTTGGCATGTGAAGTGAGACTGGATTGGTTAGGATTATGTTCTCTAGAGTTTATGAATGAGGGGAATCTCAGAAACCTATAAAATCCTGGCAGTGTTAGACAAGGTAAATGCAGGAAGAATATTCCCAATTACTTGGTTGAGAGTTTGGGATTTGGAGCCAGGCATCACAGTTAAGTAAATACAGTATCCATTTAGGTTGCAGTTGAGACCTACCTTCATCCAGAGAGTGATGAGCCCCTTTTACTCCATGGCAGAGAAGGTGGTCAAGGCCAAAACATTGAATGTTTTCCAGAAGGAGTTTGATATATTTCTTAGAATTTAAGGGGTCAAAGGATATGGGGTGAAAGCCAGGGCAGGGTATTGAGTTGGGTGATCAGCCATGAGTAAATTAGTTGGTGGAGTAGGCTTGAAGGGGCAAATGAAATACTCCAGTTTCCTATGTTTCTATGTTTTTAGTTGAAAATTTTCTGTGCAGCAAAGTTTTTGTTGATGCTGCAAACTATTTGGACTCAAAGGCCACTTTTCACCAAATGTCATTGTATTTTGTACCCCCAAGTCTATGTTCCCTGGGAACCATTCATGTGCATGGAGTTGATATAATGCACTCTGTAGTTTTTAATGCATTTACTTCATATGTCCATAAATTTGAAAAATCAGAATGTATGATTTGCATATTATTTATTTTCCTCCCAATGAAATGTTCTTACATATTAAATCATGGTATTGCTATGATCAGGTATCAAAGAATTTCAGTGAAGTATTTACGAAGTTAGTTCCTGGTGGTAAAGCATCACTGGTTATGAAGAAAGGCGATGTGGAGGGAAGCCAGTCTCAGGATGAAGGTGAAGGTAGTGCATCTCAGAGTAGTGTTCCATCTGTTGACCAATTCACAGGAGTTGGAATTCGGGTAAGTACTGAGTTTTATTGTGTCTGCAGTTTATTCCATTTCTGTGCTCACAATTGTTTATGTACAGTTGAGCTCTTTATTTTCCAAAATCAATTATCGAGGTGGATTAAGTAAATTTTTACTGTGTTTCTGTTTACTGTCGTAGTGGGTGAACTGATAATTCTTAAATTAATAATTAATCACATTTATTTACTTACATGGAGATATTAATATAACACTGCCAGAAATATGATGACCATCGTTTTGTAAATCAGAGATTCGATTAACCTGGGGCTCACTTGTGATTGGAATGGAAATTTCCATCATCTTATTGTTGAAAGTTAGATTCAAGACTTTATAAGGATGCATTGTCTTTTGGGATGCTTGAACCCCAAAAATTGCACGATTTCTTATTTCTGAACATCTGATATTTGGCTAACCTTTCCAGATTCTGCACCACCAGATTTGTGTTTTGCTGATCGATTTGAGTGTTACCCCCAAAATTAACTCCTTCAGTACACAGTTTAGTTTTGGTGATGATAACTTTGTTAGATTTTTCTTCTGCGATTCTTACACACTTGATGCAGCTGCAATATGCCAATTTATGTGAACAACCACATTTTATTAAGCAAATACAGTGCAAGCTGTGGAGAAACTCTTAACACTCTTTGCCATCCTTGTGAAGCGTGTCGAGAGGTCTCCCTGAACAAAGGAAATAGTTAGTGAGTTTTGAGATTTGTGGCTCAGGTCGAGGTTCTAGATGTAGGTTTGCTTGCTGAGCTGGAAGGTTCGTTTTCATGAAAACGAACCTTCTAGCTCAGTGAACAAACCAACATCCAAGGAAACAGTCCTTCCTTTTTACAAAATCTTTACATCACAGCCAGTAATTCCCACAAGACAACCCCAGCCACTCCCTCAGTCACCTACCACTCAAGACCACACGGTGACCATATCATCTCCAGAAACAATGTAATGTAAATCATCCCTTAATGGTAAAATCTGTTGCAAATCGTTTTTTTAACTACAGGGAGTAGTCAGAATTCCAACTATAATATTCTTATTGATTTCTGAATAGGAGATGATGACAATGTAAATGGCTCTGAATGGCAAAGAAATGGCCATGTAAATGGCTCTGAATAATAGGAGATGATAATGTAAATTTCTTACAATCTATCTGTAAGTCAGAGGCATCCCACCCTAACCTTGGGACATCCAATTTCCTGCAGGTCAGCAGAGCAAGTTAACTCTTTAATATCACAACTTCACATCCGACATTAACTTAATGCACTCTGTTTTATTTTCATTATTTAACTTCCTATTTAACTCCTTGACAACAATGATTAGGCTGCCCAAAGTATTCTGTTTGTAAATGCTTTGCGTACCTCTGTATGTTTGGCAACAAGTTGTTGTTGCTCTTTGTCGTAATTCTCTTTGTTTTGTTTGGCAGGTGTCTTTTACAGGGAAACAAGGTGAAATGAGAGAAATGCAGCAGCTTTCTGGGGGTCAGAAATCCCTTGTGGCACTTGCTTTAATCTTTGCAATTCAAAAATGTGACCCAGCCCCCTTTTATCTCTTTGATGAAATTGATCAGGCCTTGGATGCGCAGCATAGAAAAGCTGTTTCAGGTATATACTTCTAAAGAAAAACATTTTGTCACTTTAAGGACAAGAATGGAGATTTTTAAGGATGTAACTGCTCTCAAAATAGTTGAAAATAGCTAAGGGATAACCAGTAGATGTGTTATATTTAGATTTTCAGAAGTCTTTTGATAAGGCCTCATAAGAGGTTAATGGCAAGGTTAAAGCTCAGGGGACAGGAGGTAATATATTGATACAGATCAAGAATTGGTTGACCGGAAACAATGGGAATAAATTCATCTTTTTCCATGTGGCTAGGATCAGTGTGCAGTGTTTGGGGCCAGTGTTTCTTTTAAGCTGTATAGCTAGAAGTCAGAGGAGAAAGACAGGAATGGGTGGGAATGATACAATGAGAGATAGGAGAGGGAGGGTGGCTACAAAAGAGAGTCAGCTCTTTTATACCTTTCAAGAAAGAAGAGCTCATTGTTTGGAATCAGTGAAACTGAAAATCTTCAGGAGCACCAGATGGGGTTAATTATGTTAAACCTTTACCACTATTATCACTAGACTATTAATCCAGAGAGCCAGGTAATGTTCTGGGGACCTGAGTTTCAATCCTGCCATGGATTTAATAATGATTATCTAGAAATAAGAGTGTAATGACGACCATAAAACCATCAGGAAAAACCCATGTGGTACACTAATGCCCTTTAAGGAAAGAAATCTGCCATCCTTATCTGGTCGGGCTTTCATGTAACTCCAGACCCACAGTAATGTGACTGACTCTTAATTGTCCTCTGGAAAGCAGGGATAGGCAATAAATGCTGGCCTCGCCAGAGAGGCGCACAATAAAAGAAAAAGGCAAAAGTGAGGACTGCAGATGCTGGAGATCAGAGTCTAGATTAGAGAGTGGTGCTGGAAAAGCACAACAGATCAGGCAGCATCCGAGGAGCAGGAAATTCGATGCTGATGACGGGCTTTTACCCAAAACATTACCTGGCTCTCTGGATTAATAGTCTAGTGATAATACCACTAGGCTATCATTGATCCATGTTCTTAATTATAAAGGTTGTGAGTGGGAAGGTTGAAGGCTGGGGCCAGTGGGTGAGAAATAAAAGGAATATTTATGTGAAATAAAATGTATAATCATGAAAACATTGTCATTTGTCATAAAAACTCAAAAACGCCCATCCTTGCCTGGTTTGGCCTGCATGTGACTCCAGACCCACAGCAACGTGGTTGACTCTCAACTGCCCCTGAAATGGCCAAACAAACATTCAGTTGTATCAATCACTGGAAAGGAAGAAAAGGTATGAAACTGGGCAGACCATCTGATATCAACTAAGGCTTCGGAAACAACAGTGACAAATACAGCTCCATTGACTGCATAATCTTCCTTACTAACATTATGGCCTAGCGCTGAAATTATGAGAGCTGTCTCTTTGATTAATCAAGCAACATCCAGACATAGCCATACTCATGAAATCATATGTTACACATGTTTCAGACAACAGTGTCACCATTTCTGGATAGGTCCTCTCCCACCAACAGGACAGATCCAGCAGAAGTGGCAGGACAGTGGTAAAAAGTCAGGAGGAAGTTGTCTTCAACATTGACTCCGGACCCCATGCAATCACATGACATTGGGTTGAACATGGGCAAGGAAATCTGCTGATTACCCGTACCCCCACCCCACCCTGGGTTGATAAATCCTTTATTCCCATGTTGAGTAACACTTGCCGGAAGCATTATACAAGTACACAATCCTTTATCGGAAATCCCCGGGGCCAGCTGGTTATCAGAATTTGGAATTTTTTAAATTTTGGAATAAGTGACAGTTTAATGGTGAAATTTAAAACAATCTTACTGAACAGAAGTACCTGTGAGTTCTATGAGCCCTGAGACAGAATTGATACCTGCCAGTGCTGGACCCCACTGCCACATCATATCTGAGTGATGTGGGTCACATGGATGTGGAGTTGGGTTAGCTGTTTGCATGCCAAACAACCTTGTTATGGA
This sequence comes from Chiloscyllium plagiosum, assembly GCF_004010195.1. Classification (NCBI taxonomy): domain Eukaryota; kingdom Metazoa; phylum Chordata; class Chondrichthyes; order Orectolobiformes; family Hemiscylliidae; genus Chiloscyllium; species Chiloscyllium plagiosum. The sequence goes on along the minus strand of NC_057731.1, from coordinate 57,299,830 downwards.
GAAAAAAACTTCATGAAAAGACTTTGGATTTTGGATAAAGGACTGTGTACCTAGATCTGTTTCAAAGAAGCAGCACAGATTTAATGGGCTGAACAGCTGCCTGCAGTGCTGTATTATGATATAATGGAATGCTGGCATAATATGGAGTCTCAGTACCCTGTGTCAGGGAGGGGATTTCAGCAAGGATTTGCATTTTATGTCTATTTCTTGATCTTATTTCATAGAACATTACAGCGCAGTACAGGCCCTTCAACACTTGAAGTTGCGCCGACCTGTGAAATTAATCTGATGCCCATCTAATCTACACCATTCCATTATTACCCTTATGTATGTCCAATGCCAATTTAAATGCCCTTAACGTCAGTAAGTTTATTGCTGTTGCAGGCAGGCTGTTCCACATCCCTACTACTCTGAGTGAAGAAACTACCCTCGATATCTGTCCTATATCATCCCTCAATTTAAAGCTATGTCCCCTCGACTTAGCCTTCACCATCCGAGGCGAAAGGCTGTCACCATCCACCCTACCTAACCCTCTGATTATCTTGTACGTCTTGATTAAGTCACCTCTCAACCACCTTCTCTCCAACGAAAACAGTCTAAGTTCCCTCAGCCTTTCCTCGCAAGACCTTCCTTCCATACCGGGCAACATCCTGGTAAATCTCCCCTGTACCTTTTCCAAAGCTTCCACATCCTTCCTATAATGCGGTGACCAGAACTGTACACAATACTCCAAGTGCAGCCTTACTAGTATTTTGTACAGCTGACGCATGACGTCGTGGCTCCGAAACTCAAACCCCCTACCAATAAACGGCAACACACTATATGCCTTTGTTAACAACCCTATCAACCTGGGTGGCAACTTTCAGGGATTTGTGCACCTGGACACAGAGATCTCTCTGTTCATCTACACTGCCAAGAATTTTACCATTAGCCTGGTACTCTCCACCCCTGTTACTTCTTCCGAAGTGAACTACCTCTCAATTTTCCACATTAAACTCCATTTGCCACTTCTCAGCCCAGCTCTGCATCTTATCTCTGTCCCTCTAAACCCACAATATCCTTCGGCACTATCCACAACTCTGCCTACCTTAGTGTAATCTGCAAATTTACTAACCCATTCTTCTACACCCACATCCAGATCATTTATAAAAATGACAAACATCAGTGGTCCCAAAACAGATCCTTGCAGCACACCTCTGGTAACTGAGCTCCAGGATGAACATTTCCCATCAACCACCACCCTCTGACTTCTTTCAGCTCGCCAACTTCTGATCCAATTCGCTAAGTCACCTTTAATCCTGAAACTTCGTATATTGTGCAATAGCCTACCATGTGGAACCTAATCAAATGCCTTACTAAAGTCCATGTACACCACAACAACCGCATTACCTTTATCCACCTGTTTTGTCACCTTCTCAAAGAACTCAATAAAGTTAGTGATGCATAACCTGCCCTTCACCAAACCATATTGACTATCCCTAATCAACTTATTCTTCTCTCGATGATTATAAATCCTATCTGTTATAACTTTTTCCAACACCTTACCCACAACCGAAGTAAGGCTCACTGGCCTATCATTATCAGTCATGATTTGGAGATGCCGGTGTTGGACTGGGGTGTATACAATTAAAAATCACACAATGCCAGGTTATAGTCCAACAGGTTTAAGTGGAAGCACACTAGCTTTCGGGACGCCGCTCCTTCATCAGGTGATAATCACCTGATGAAGGTGCAGCGCTCCGAAAGCTAGTGTGCTTCCACTTAAACCTGTTGGACTATAACCTGGCATTGTGTGATTTTTAACTTTGTATCATTACCAGGGTTGTCTCGACTCCCCTTCTTAAAGGAACAACATTTGCTATCCTCCAATCTTCTGGCACTACTTCCGTCGACAATGATGACATAAAGATCAAAGCCAAAGAATTTGCAATCTCCTGCCAGGCTTCCCAGAGAATCTGAGGATAAATTCTCATCTGGCCCAGGGGTCGAGTCGATTTTCAGATCTTCCAAAATTGCTAAAACCTCTTCTTTGTCAACCTCATTCCCATCTATTCTTGTGGCCTGTATCTCTGTATTCTCACTAACATTGCCCTTCTCCAATGTGAATGCTGACAAAAAGTATTCATTGAGCGCTTCCATATGTTCTCAGATTTCTCACACAACTTTCCACTACTATCTTTGATTGGCCCTAATCTTACTATAGTCATTCTTTTATTCCTGATATACCTATAGAAGGCCTTGGGGTTCTCCTTGATCCTATCCGCCAATAACTTCTCATGTCACCTCCTGGCTCTTCTTAGCCCTCTCTTTAGATCTTTTCTAGCTAACTTATAACTCTCAAGCCCTCTAACTGAGCATTCACGCCTCATCCTAACATAAGCCGCTGCCTTCCTCTTGACAAGAGCTTCAACTTGTTTAGCAAACCATGGCTGTCCCTCTCTCCTCTGCTTCCTCCCTGCCTGATAGATACATACTCATCAAGGCCATGCAGTAGCTGTTCCTTGAATAAGCTCCACATTTCAAGTGTGTCCATCCCCTGCAGTTTCCTTCCCCATCCTATGCATCCTAAATCTTGCCTAATTGCATCATAATTGCCTTTCCCCTAGTTATACCTCTTTACCTGTGGTATATACCTATCCGTGCCCATTGCTATTGTAAACATAACCAAATTATGGTCACTATCACCAAAGTGCTCACCTACCTCCAAATCGAACACCTGGCTGGTTTCATTACCCTGTACCAAATCCAATGTGCCCTCGCCCCTTGTTGGCCTGTCTACATACTGTGTCAGAAAACACTCCTGCACACATTGAACAAAACTAATTTAACTATAGTATTCCCAGTCAATGTTGGGGAAGTTAAAGCCCCCCATAACAATTACCCTGTTACTCTCGCTGCTATCAAGAATCATCTTTGCTATCCTTTCCTGTACATCCCTGGAACAATTTGGATGCCTGTAGGAAATTCCCAACAGGGTGACTTCCTTTCCTGTTTCTAACCTCAGCCCAAACTCCCTCAGTGGATGAGTCCTCACATTTTTATCTCAGCTGCTATAATACTACCCACAGTTAACAATGCCACACACCCCCTTTACCATCTTCCTTGTTCTTGCTGAAACATCCAAATCCCAGAGTCTGCAACAACCATTCCTGTCCCTCTTCCAGCCATGACTCTGAAATGGTCACAACATCGAAGTTCCAGGTACCAACCCATAGTGCAAGTTCACCCACCTTACTCCGGATGCTCCTGGCATTGAAGTACACACATTTCAAACCAACATCCTGATTGCTGGTGCCCTCTCATGACCTTGTAAACCTATCCCTGACCTCATTACCCTCAACCTCCTGTCCACTGGAACTACAATTCAGGTTACCATTCCCCTGTAAGAGTAAGAATTGGTTCAGGATATGACCTGTCTTTATTTGAATAGTTGTCAGTATCCACTATGCGTTTGCAGATCAAAATGGCCATATGCTGGGTCGCCATGTGTCAGAGAGTGCTGCTACTACTGTAACTAATTTCGTGGCAGGGACCAATGTACTTGGTGGAGACACTTGAGACAACAATTTGAAAAAAGTTATGCTAGTTTAGTTTTTTAAAAAAAAAACCTAAATAAAGTATGTGCCAAATTGACCAATGATTTTTGGTTACTTAACCACTGATAGATAGGTCAATCTTCGGTGTATGTTTGTTGCTACACATACCATTTTGAAAGTCACTGGATAGAAGTGTTGGCCTTGCTTTTCAGATGTTTAATAGTAAGACCTTGCAAACTTGCAGTCTCAAATTGATCTGGCACATGCACTGCCATTTATAGTCTTAGAACATAGAACAATACAGCGCAGAACAGGCCCTTGTCGGTGACCATGCTTTGTTGATAACTACTTGAAAGATTGTGATTCATTGCATTACCTCTGCTCTATAGAGGGTTAATTTATTTTGTAATGTGTAGCTTGCATCATCTTTTTTACAAAGTGTAGTTTTGTTTACTGTATTATTAATTTTTGTTTTCATCTTTTACTCAATAGACATGATTTCTGAACTCTCAGCACATGCCCAGTTCATTACTACCACATTCAGGCCAGAATTGCTTGAATCAGCCGATAAGTTTTATGGAGTGAAGTTCAGGAACAAGGTAATTTTACACCATTTGAATTGGGTGGCATAATTTATTTCAACTTTTCCAATAACTTGTGAATACTATTTGGTCAATTAAAATTTCAAATGGGAGGCAGGCACTTCTTGAGTTGTAATAGTGTGCACCAAAAAGTGAAGGGCAAAAAAAAATTATTGCTTTGTGGGCAGCATAAAGAAGTGCTTAGAAGTTGGCAGCCATTGTCTTGCATAGCTAAATATAAGAATATGAAATCTTTGTCTTTAGTGGTCCACTGCACATCTATTTCAGTAAAGAAGATAATCTCCAGTTTTGGTCAGTTGCCTGAGAATACCCTAACTCTCTGTATCTACTTCGTTACACATGATACCTTGCTGGATCCAGCGGTCTTTGGTACCAGCTGAGTTTTGAGAGGGGTTTATTGTATGTAAATAATTGCATACCTCAATCTGGCTGCTGATTAACACATTATGTTGGTGCTCAAAGCACTTCATTAAATGCTTATAGTGTTCCTTGTCATCCAGTGTAAGATCTACCTTTTTAAGGAATGGATTAGTTTTGGCTGGTATCACATCTCTTGTATTTGTTTGCCATCCTTTGAGTCACTCCTAATGCCATTTTGGTTTCCATATTCACTATGCCAAGTTCATCAGACTTGTGCGTATAGAATACTTTTGTATTATTACTTTAGTACCTGCAGCAAAAAGAAATCTTCATTTGTTCTTTGCAATAAGTGAGATATTATTTAACTGGAGTATGGAAAGATTAATGTGTTGTCATCATTTACTTCTTAGATATTTTGAATAATTTATTTGGAATTTGATTTTGTTTCCTAAAATATTAAAGTGCTAGTCAATTAATTTATGCCACTTGGGCTTTTAAGTATATTAAATTAGTTTCTAATTTGGCAGATTTTAATTGAGATTTTCCAGCTTCTGACACTTCTAAGGACTTGATATTTGTGTAAAACGTCTTTTACATTTTGCGTTGGTGGAGAATCTTTTTCCTTTTTTTGCAGTAAAGGAGATCTGTGAAGAAATAGTTGTCCTTTTTTTTTTAAAAAGAAACTCCTTGTCAGCTCAAAACCACAGTAGTTTTTATTGTATCTCCAACAGATTTGAAATGGTGGTTCAAAGTGAATTTTGTTCTCATCTTCTCTGTTTCCTTACCAAACCGTCACAATCCTTCTGCAATCCTATGTAACTGCAAAATTAATGTCAATTCATGGTATAACTGACTATTAGAAATGTGGAATGTAATCTGTTGAATGGCTGCATTTCATGTAGAGGTGACTTGTATCTGTAGGAACTGGAGTCCATGGATGAATGGTTAAGCTGAGCTTTTGAAGTTTAGGACTATGTAAAGGCTACGTTCTCAATATTAAAATTTGCCTGATTTTAACTTATTTCCACAAAATGTAATCTCATCAGATTGAGGGTTCTGTTTTTAAAAAAACTTTGATTTTAAGAAATAAAGGTTCTATTTGTTCAGACTACTTGATGATTGCTACTACTTGGGGTGGCACGGTGGCTCAGTGATTAGCAGTGCTGCCTCACAGCACCAGGGACCCGGGTTCGGTTCCCTCCTTGGGCAACTGTCTGCATGGGTTTCCTCTGGGTGCTCGGGTTTCCTCACACAATCCAAAGATGTGCAGGTCAGGTGAATTGGCCATGTTAAATTGCCCGTATAGGTGCATTAGGCAGGGGTAAATATAAGTAAGGGGAATGGGTTACTTTTTGGAGGGTCAATGTGGATTCGTTGGGCTGAAGGGTCTGTTTCCATACTGTAGGGAATCTAATCGATATTCATATCAGTCGTACCTGAAGCAACTTTTCAGATTTGGAATCGATAAAGTAGAGCTTTCCTTTGGGTACATAATGCAAATGATAAAGAACCTTTCTTCCATTGTTAAATCTGTGCAATACCAAAAACCTTATTTGAAGAAATTTTGAAGGTGCTTAAAATAACTAAAGTCTTGTATTATTGCTTATTAAATATTGTAGGAATAAAATTGAGATGCTGTAACTCATTTGGATACCTGAGGGACTTCCTCCAAGCTGATCTGATTTGATTTATTGTAGTCACATATATCTAAGTACAGTGAAAATCTCTGTTTTGCAAGCAGTACAGGCAGATCATAGCAAACAAGGACATACAGATCAGAGGATGCTTAGAGCGGGGTATACAGGTTACAACTGCAGAGGAGGGATGCAAAGCAAGATAACATTAACAAGATCAAGATGAAGTTAGAGAGGTCCAATCAAGCTATTATTTTGTCTTAAATATTTTTTCTGTCACAATCTTCCTATTTCTGCAAATGCTGTGTTTAAATTTGTTACACAGCTTGTACTTTGTGAGTTTCGAGAAGATTTGTAGTTCAGGTTGAGGTTCTGGATGTACATTTGCTCGCTGAGCTGGAAAGTTAATCACCATACTAGGAAACATTTTCAGTGGGCCGCCGGGTGAAGCACTGCTGATAATTCCTGCTTTCTATTTATATGCTTGGGTTTCTTGGGTTGGCGATGTCATTTCCTGTGATGACATCATTTCCTGTTCCTTTTCTCAGGAGGGGGGTAGATGGGGTCAAACTGGATGTGTTTGTTGCGTGTGTTCGGTTGGAATGCCATGCTTCTAGTAATTCTCGTGCGTGTCTCTGTTTGGCTTGTCCCAGGATGCCTAGAAGCATAGCATTCCAACTGGAACACACTCAACAAACACATCCAGTTTGACCCCATCTACCACTCCCTGAGAAAAAGAACAGGAAATGATGTCATCACAGGAAATGACATTGCCAACCCAAGCATATAAATAAAAAGCAGGAATCATCAGCAATGTTTCATCCGGAGGCTGACTGAAGATGTTCCGTAGTATAGAGTCAAAAAGATGTACAGCATGGAAACAGACCCTTTGGTCCAACCCGTCCATGTGACGAAACGTTTGGAAATGAACCTTCCACCTCAGCGAGCAAACCTATATCCAGCTTGTATTTCATGTTGTTAGCTTTGAGTAAAGGTGATGCTGTTTATATGAAATAACTATTTGTTTTACAGGTTAGTCACATTGATGTGATCACAGCTGAACAAGCAAAAGATTTTGTGGAAGATGACACAACACATGGATAAAAATGGGACAGCTTGATTTCCAGTTGAATGACCTTAAGTTGTACACTTTTTATCTGCAGATGTGAGTTATACAAGTACTTCACATATTCATCGCCTTAAACCCTAGGTGGTGAGTGAATTTTAATATGGTCAACTTTGGAGCTATTCTTAATCCTCCCTCTCTCAGGCTGAGCTGAGAATTTAGTTCCAAAGTCTGGTATTTAGGAAGTGACCAGTGTAGATATGTTTCTCACAGTTTATTGTGCTTCTGTTATATCTTTAGTGGAATGCATTTTTTGAAAAAAGTCTGCTTCAGATATCTTTCTCACACAGTTGAACTTTGCTCATGATTTTGTAAAGTTTCTAGTTGCAGTTTTTATGCTCTTTGAAATTACCATTGCAATAAACTGACTTCCTTTGTGTAATTTTATCATTTCCACTGTTGCATTTCATTCTTTTAAGGAGTTGCAATAAAACGTTTGAGCAATATTTTAAGTGTCTACATTTTGTGACTGGAGTGCGTGCCCCTGTTTTACTGCAGTTCTGTTGCTAAGATTTGTGAAGTTACATGTAGATTAACGTTTACACGTGCCAATGTCAAGGCTTAGACTGAAACGTACAATAGTGGGCCACACATTGCAGTCATTGATGAGCAAATTCTTCATTATTGCACACAGATGTTTTGTAGAATATGTGCCGCTCTTCCCCAGTCCTCCACTAACATCATGGGAAAATTCTAGGACAAGTATGAAAAGAGCAAAGAACAGTGTCGTCTTCACCAGTTATATTTAAGAATTCATAATGAGGCACCCAGAGTCTGAACTGGGAAATATTGGTTTGAATATTTAATTCGATGACAAATCTGGCACAGAAAACAAAATAGAACAGGAAACATATAGGATTCATAAATAGGTACATTTAAAAAGTTTATTTTTAAAATCTGCGACAATTAAAAGCTGATGGATTGAGATTTCACATTTGTAAAGCTAGTTTTCAGTCCTGGAGAGGTTTGATTGAAATAAAGACTTTTTGTATTCCGAAAGTTTAGTTACACTGGAATGAAAAAACTAGATTGTAACCATTTTGCTGCATTTTCAAAAAAAAAATCACTCCTGGATGTTTTTCATAAGTGATATTAAATCCATTTCCTGCCAATGAAAACCATTTCTCTCTATTAAAACTTCAGAATTTTGAAAATTAAAGCAAAAACTGCAGATGCTGGAAATCTGAAAAACAAAGTGCTGGAGAAACTCAGCAGGTCTCAGCATCTGTGGAGAGAGACTGTAATATGCCTCACTGGGATAAAATGTTGGAAATTGAATCCTGCTATTCCAGTAGCTACAAAGGATAAAAATTAAAATAAGTACATAAAATTCTCCAATTGTACTGATTTTCAGACCCATGGCTTTGATATTCTTCCAAAGGTTGAATTTCCATAGCTAGATACAATCTCTTAGTCTTTGCATCCTAATGGATGATTTAATCGATTTCAGCATTCTCTCTTTGTACCCAGTTCTGTTCCATCTGAAATAAACAAATATTGGACTGAGGGAGGGAGGGCAGTCAAAGGAATGCCCGAACCAGAATTCCTACAGTGCAGCAAGGCGTCCATAGAGCCTGCACCAACCCTCCAAAGAACATTCCATCTCGACCCACCTTATCCACAACCCCAATTTCCCATGGCCAGTCCATCTAACCTGTACAGCTTTGGACTGTGGGAGGAAACCAATCAGACACGGGGAGAATGTGCACGTTCCACACAGGCAGCGAACCCTTACCCTGGTGCTGCGAGGTAACTGTGCTCACCACTACCGTGCTGCTCTGCAAATGATTCTGACCTGATAATAGGTTAGGCCATTTCTCAGGGTGTCCCTCATTGCTGTGGTACAATGTTCTTGGTCTTATGTTGCTAAAGAATGTTTACAGGATCTGCTAAGGTAAAGCTTTATTTAAAACCCATCTGACTGGCTGCATTTTGCTGCAGACTAAGAGAGAAAGCATGGTTGGAATTTTGTGTGCAGTTCTGGAATCTACATTTGAGGAGGGATGTGAATACACTGGGGAGGGGAGATTTACCAGGATGGTGCCTGGGCTGGAGAGTTTCATTGATGAAGAAAGATCGGTCAGATTGGGGCTGTTTTCCTTTGAATAGAAGAGGTTGAGATGGGACAGGATTAAGATGAACAAAATTATGAGGGTGACAGACAGTAGACAGAAGAAATGTTTCCCCGTGATTGAGATATCAATGACTAGGGGAGGGTCATAGATTTAAGATAAGGGTCAGGAGGCTTAGGGGGGATGTGAGAGTGATGTGAAGCTGGAACTCCTGCCTGTAAGGGTGGGAGAGGTGGAAACCCTCAATATTGAAGAAGTGTTTAGATGTGCCCTTGTGATGCCAAGTCATACAAGGCTATGGACCAAGTGCTGGAAAATGGGATTACAATAGTTGGAGGTTGTTTTTGACTGGCACAGGCTTGGCGGGCTGAAGGGCCTATTCTGTGCTGTTGATCTCTGAGTGTAATGACCTTCTGTGGCAATGCATGTGTCAACAACGCGGCAACAAAGTCATGTCAATGAGTCCTGAGGCTAATTCTGGCTTCAGCCCAGGCCTCTGCATTCTGGGTTTAGGCTCATACAGGAACTTGATGATTTATCACGACTGCGAATTCCATCGTAATATCAGAACACTCTAACGGTCACCCGGTGGAAATGTCAGATGTTTGATAAGTTGCAAGGAGCACGATGCATTTACATGTGATTGAGAAATGATTCACCACTCTGCTAAAGAATGATAATGTCGTTATTTTTACATGATTTTCAATTGAAGTGGTGGGGATCAGCACAGGTTTTGGTACTGTTGTTCACAGTGCCGTCTCTATGCTGGATGACTGGGCGAGCGCTTTGCAGAACATCTACACTCTGTCAGCAGAATTGACCGTGAGCTTCTGGTCACCTACTTCAACACCCCATCATGTTGCCATGGCAACATGTCTGCTGCAGGCCTGCTGTAACGTTCTAGTGAGCCTTAGCACAAGCTCAAAGAACAGCGTCGCATTTTCCTCTTGAGGATACTACAGCCTCTGGGACTCAACATCAAGTTAAAAAACTTTCAAAACAAAAACCGAAATTGCTGGAAAAGCTCAGCAGGTCTGGCAGCATCCATGGAGAGAAATCACAATTAATGTTTCCTGCCCTACCTCTAAGCTTTGAGCCTGATTCCACCTTCCGATGTTTTTCACCCACTCTTACACCGATCCTGTACACACATGGGTTGCTTTTAGCACAGTCACTCATTGGCACCCTATCCTCTGCCTATTATCACCTTATAGAGGAACCTCGATTATCCGAAAACGACGGACGGGCACTATTTAGTTTTGATGATTGATCATTTGGATAATCAATTTTACCTTAAACAAGGCAAGCCATGTTGATCTCACGCTGTGCTCTCCCGGAGGATTTGTTTAAGTCTATAACTTTAATGTATTGAGTACAAGAGGACACAGATTTCACATGATGAACAAATAAGGCAATGATAACTTGCGAAAACTTTTTATAAAAATGCAACAGTAGTCAGCATTTGGCAAGGAGTGGTGAAGATAGCATTAAGCAAGCTTCCGAACAGCTTCTACGATCACAAGAGCATTTGTCAGTTTCCGGGAACTCAGTGTTGCGATAGAAAGACAGAAACACCACCTTGTGCATGTGTTTAGGTTCTCAGCCATTTTTTTGCATGAATGGCCTGGTAACATGCTGGGAATACTGTAAAACACTTACTTTTGCAAAGGGCTGTGTAACAACCCTTACCTAAAAAATATCCAGTCGTTGTTGCTTGAGCTGCTGGTGTTACTTTGTTTCTGCCAGTGTTTTCACATGTTCTTCAGTACAGGTAAATCGAATACACTTACCTCTGATGTTGAAACCTCCTTTGATAATCCAAAATTCAGATAATCGAGATTGCCTTGTATATGGTTGCATTCTGTCTCAGCTTCTCTAAGTCCTGGCCTGCTATCTGTAATATCCTTGTATACCTACTCCTTTCATCTCTCTCTCTCTCTCTCTCTCTGGGCTCTGTCTCTGCCTATCCACTCACCTCTACCCTTCCTTGTCCCTCCCCCATTCTACTTCCCAGCCTTGACTTCAGCATAAATGCCACTCCCCTTCAGCTGCTATCAGTTCTGAAGAAGACTGAATACGTTAACATGGATCTCTCTGCACAGATCCTGCCAGACATGCTGGGTTTCTCTAGCATTTTATGGCTTTTTTTCTGGTACTGGATGGTTGCTGGTGATTTTAAAGGCTGCTAATTTGGTTTTAGTAAAAAGAGCTCCTTGCTCTTTTTAAACTGGAGTTACAGAACAAAATGAGTTAATTTTATCATAAACTGGAATGTGTTTTGTGAACTGGAAGTGGGTGTTTCCAGTTGACAGTAAGGACCTCATCTCACCTACCAGAGCATTCAGCTGAAAAGGAAGGTCTACAGATTTTGGAACTATACCTATCTGGAACTTTAATGAACGTTTCTGTTTTAGTTTAGGTATTGGGAGTGTTTGGTTGAGCACTTGGCATTTTTACAAAGGGAACCCAGTGGAAAAGCTTTCAAAGTTGGTCTGTGCCTGGAGGATCAGGTAGCTATATATACAATCACACACAAGAGTCGTTGTTGTTGCGGGAACTCTTGCCTTTTTTCCCCCCCAAGGGCAGTGAAAGTCTACTTGTCTCCTAAATGAGGATGGATTTTTGTGGTTGCCATCTGCTACATAATTAAATTCTAGTTACTTTTAAAACATTTGAGGAGAAATGGAACAAGGAAATGAACCTGCTTCCTGAGGGGGTGGTGGAGGCAGGTATTTTCACAACATTTCAGAAGCATCTGGATGAGTATTTAAAATGCCAGCAGGCTATGGACCAAGTGCAGGGAAATGGGATGTAGTTTGGTGTTTGTTGGTTGGCATAGACATGGGCCAAACGGCCTGTTTCCATGCTGTCTGACTCTTGAGTCTAGGCAACGAGTTTGATCCTCTATGTGACAGGTCCACATGGTGCCGAATCACTTTTGTAATTTTCAATTCCACAGTGATTCAGTGCACTGTTCATGAATATAAAATAAATCTCCCATTTTGGTGTTTATTTTCTTAAAATTCCATTTGGCACATTATTTGTAAATGGTTCCAAACTGGAATGCTACAATCCTTTATCACCAAAAAAAAAAGTTGTTTTGTGAAGAACAATACAGCACAGGAACAAGCCTGCACCAATTCCTAATCCTTATTTGGACTCACTACTTATTGCCAATACGTGGTTTCTATCCCTCTGTTTGCCTCCTGTTCATGTGTCCATCAAGATACACTTTAAACATGGCTAATGTGCTGCTTCCACCACCTCTACTGGCAGTGTGTTCCAGGCACCCCCACCCTCCACTGGCAGTGTTCCAGGCACTCCCCACCCTCCACTGGCCGTGTGTTCCAGGCACCCTCCACTGGCAGTGTGTTCCAGGCACCCTCCACTGGCAGTGTGTTCCAGGCACCCCCCACCCTCCACTGGCAGTGTGTTCCAAGCACCCCCCACCCTCCACTGGCAGTGTGTACCAGGCACCCTCCACTGGCAGTGTGTTCCAGGCACTCCCCACCCTCCACTGGCAGTGTGTTCTAGGCACCCTCCACTGGCAGTGTGTTCCAGGCACCCTCCACTGGCAGTGTGTTCCAGGCACTCCCCACCCTCCACTGGCAGTGTTCCAGGCACCCCCCACCCTCCACGGGCAATGTTCCAGGCACCCCCCACCCTCCACTGGCAGTGTGTTCCAGGCACCCCCCATCCTCCACTGGCAGTGTGTTCCAGGCACCCTCCACTGGTAGTGTGTTCCAGGCACCCCCCACAATCTCTGAGTGAACAAAATCCCCTAAATTCCGAGCACCCAATGCTTCGATCAAAATCTGGGTGTTAGGCACGTAGAGTCATAGAGATGTACAGCATTGTAACAGACCCTTCGGTCCAACTCGTCCATGCGACCAGATCTTCTAAATTAATCTAGTCCCATTTGCCAGCATTTGGCCCATATCCCTCCAAACCCTTCCTATTCACATACCCATTTAAATGCTGTAATTGTACCAGCCTCCACCACTTCCTCTGGCAGCACATTCCATACGCACACCACTCTCTTCACCTACCTCTCTCTCTTTCTGCAGTTTTATAATTTATTTCCACTAATTCAATAGAAACCCATCTCAGACTCATTGAGATCGCTCAGAAAAAAAACCTTGACTGAAACAGTGTTAACTCAGCAATGTTTTTTTTTGAAAAGGTGTAAATTTGTGTTTTTTGCCTCATGTGTATTGTGTAGATGCTCAGGAATCAGGTAGGATGAATCAGCTGATGGAGAAGACATTGGATCAGCAATGAAACTTGCCTGAAAAGTGAACCTGTTCCAGCAGAGGAGAAGCTAAATACAGGAATTACTGACATTCTATAAAAGCAAGAAGTTCTATGTTTCATTGTGTGTTCTTTCATTATGTTATGAACCAGACCAAACCTCCTCAAAATATAAAAGGAAGATCATCTCGCTCTGTTATTTTAAAGGTAAGTGTAAGGTAGCGTGTTCTGGATGCAATGCAATTGGTCTCACTATCAGGCTTAAAGCTAAACAGACTTTATTCTTACACCATACTTACAGTACAAACAAAAGAAAGAAGAATTGGAATAACTCAATGGGAAAACTTCACAAATAACATTATTTAACTACTAAACAGCAACAGTTCTAATACAGTAACATCCCATAAACACCCTTAGCAACGGCAAATTCAGTGAAATAGATTGTCTCACATGCAATGTTTCTCTCGTCTGGGAGAAAACTGTGTGTGTGAGAGAGAGAGGACAAGCATTTCGCTGTACCAGGTAGAGATGGAAAAACAGCTTCCAAACCTAACAGCTACTACAATCCTGTTTCTGTGGGAGCTTGACCCCACGACTCATGCTTCTTTTATCTGCTTTTAAAGAACAAGCAAAGGCTAGTGACACGGCAGACAGCTGGGCTCCAAGTTTATAACACTCACTTTCAAAAGAAACAGGACAGAACAAGTCCTTCTTAAAGGCACATCTTGTAACACCTTGCCCATTAAAAGAAAATATGAACCATCAGTATGCAAAGATGGCTTCATTTTTTAAACCTCTAGTCTCAAGTTTTAAGTATGCGACTATATACACATATATAAGTATTCCACTAAACCTAAGCATGCAAACATTTAATTATCCAGTACATGTCAGTCTGCTTTTTCTGTCACTGAATACCTCCACCTTTGTTCATCTAGGTCATGACATCATATCAGCAAAGACATTGTGTTGTTGCCTTCTGGTAAGAGTGCAGCACTGACACCCACATCATTTGCATCGATAGCCACCTTGAATGGCTTTGCTTAGTCAGGTGTGATTAATACTGGGCCAGTGGTTAATACAGCTTTCAGGCTGTCAAATGCCTTCTGTTACTCCACTGGCCACTGATGTTTTGTGTAGATTAGATTAGATTAGATTACTTACAGTGTGGAAACAGACCCTTTGGCCCAACAAGTCCACACCGCCCCGCCGAAGCGCAACCCACCCATACCCCTACATTTACCCCTTATGTAACACTACGGGCAATTTAGCATGGCCAATTCACCTGACCTGCACATCTTTGGACTGTGGGAGGAAACCGGAGCACCCAGAGGAAACCCACGCAGACATGGGGAGATTGTGCAAACTCCACGCAGTCAGTCGCCTGAGTCGGGAATTGAACCCGGGTCTCTGGCGCTGTGAGGCAGCAGTGCTAACCACTGTGCCACCATGCCGTGTACTTCATTGATAGATCAGTCAATGGAGGAACCACGCTGCTAAATTCAGTGCAAATTTTCCAATGAACCCACTCCGTTCCAGGGATTGTAGTACTTCCCTCTTCGTCAATGGTCTGAGAAATTCCCCCATAACCTGTTTTCAAATTCCTTAGTGCCGTCTGTCCCTGTCCATTAACGTGGCCAAGCAAGGTGACTTGGGCTTTTGCAAACTCACTATTAGTGAGGTTTATCACCAAGCCTACTTCCCGAAGTTGATGAAATGATTCCAATAAATGCTGCAAATGTTCCAAACGTGACAAAACTCACCAGATCATTGATGTACACCTCACAATTGGGTAATGTCGGAACGATTTTATTGGTCGGTTTTGAAATGTGACTGGCACATTTCCCATTCCAAATGACATGACTTTAAACTTAGACAGTCCATTCGATGTTATGATGCCATCCCGTTTCCGTATCCCCGTGTCAGTCAAAGCAAACTCTCGGAGACACAGTTTGGCTCTACCTTCTTCATCTTTATTCCGAGCCCTGGAGAGAATGCGATCGCTCATGTGCACAAAGAGAAGAGTTCTTGGTCGTCTTTTGAGCAGCAAATTCTCAAGGAATTATAAACTCACTTACAGGGAGCAGCATCTAAATAAGGCAATCTCAATATTGATTGGGTGACAGTTACAATCAGTAAACATCAACAACAACGAAGAGGGTTTGGTTAAGAAAAGGAAGGAAGCATATGTCAGGTATAGACCGGATAGATTGAGTGAATCCTTAGAAGAATATAAAGGCAGCAGGAGTATGCTTAAGAGGGAAATCAGGAGGGCAAAACGGGGACATGAGATAGCTTTGGTAAATAGGGTTATAAGGAGGATCCGAAGGATTTTTACAAATACATTAAGGACAAAAGAGTAACCAGGGAGAGAATAGGGCCCCACAAAGATCAGTAAGACGGCCATTGTGTGGAACCACAGGAGATGGGGGAGATACTAAACGAGTATTTTGCATCAGTATTTACTGTGGAAAAGGACATGGAAGGTACAGAATGTAGGGAAATAAATGGTGACATCTTGAAAAATGTCCATGTTACAGAGGAGGAAGTGCTGGATGTCTTGAAACACAAAAGTGGATAAATCCCCAGGACCTGATCAGGTGTACCCTAGAACTCTGTGGGAAGCTAAGGAGGTGATTGTGAGGACCCTTACTGAGATATTTGTATCATTGATAGCCACATGAGGTGCCAGAAGATGGGAGGTTTGCTAACATAGTGTCACTGTTTAAGAAGGGTGGTAAGGAAAAGCCAGGGAACTATAGACTGGTGACCCTGACCTTGGTGGTGGGCAAGTTATTGAAGGGAATCCTAAGGGACAGGATGTACATGTATTTGGAAAGGCAAGGACTGATTAGGGATAGTCAACATGGCTTTGTGTGTGGGAAATCATGTCTCACAAACTTAAAAAGATTGAGTTTTTTGAAGAAGTAACAAAGAGGATTGATGAGGGCAGAACAGTAGACATAATCTATTTGGACTTCAGTAAGGCGTTTGACAAGGTTCCCCATGGGAGACTGATTAGCAAGGTTAGATCTCATGGAATACAGGGAGAACTAGCCATTTGGATACAGAACTGACTCTAAGGTGGAAGACAGAAGGTGGTGGTGGAGGGTTGCTTTTCAGACTGGAGGCCTGTGACCAGTGGAGTGCCACAAGGATTGGTACTGGGTCCACTGCTTTTCATCATTTATATAAATGATTTTGATGTGAGCACAAGAGGTATAGTTAGTAAGTTTGCAGATGACACCAGAGTTGGAGGTGTAGTGAACAGCGAAAAGGTTACCTCAGATTACAACAGGATCTTGATCAGATGGGCCAATGGGCTGAGAAGTGTGGCAGATGGAGTTTAATTTAGATAAATGTGAGGTGCTGCATTTTGGGAAAGCAAATCAGAGCTTTAATGGTAAGATCCTGGGGAGTGTTGCTGAACAAAGAGACCTTGGAGTGCAGATTCATAGCTCCTTGAAAGTGGAGTCACAGATAGGATATTGAAGAAGGCGCTTGGTATGCTTTCCTTTATTGGTCAGAGTATTGAGTACAGAAGTTGGGAGGTCATGTTGCGGTTGTGCAGACATTGGTTAGGTCACTTTTGGAATATTGCATGCAATTCTGGTCTTCCTATCGGAAAGATGTTGTGAAACTTGAAAGGGTTCAGAAAAGGTTTACAAGGCTGTTGCCAGAGTTGGAGAATTTGAGCTACAGGGAGAGGCTGAATAGAACATAGAACAGTACAGCACAGAACGATGTTGTGCCGACCACTGATTCTCATGTATGCACCCTCAAATTTCTGTGACCATATGCATGTCCAGGAGTTTCTTAAATGTCTCCAATGACCCTGTCTCCACAACTGCTACTGGCAACGCATTCCATGCTCTCACAACTCTCTGTATAAAGAACCCGTCTCTGACATCCTCTCTTACTTTCCTCCAACCAGCTTAAAACTATGACCCCCCCCCCCCCGTGTTAGTCATTTCTGCCCTGGGAAATAATCTCTGGCTATCGACTCTATCTATGCCTCTCATTATCTGTATACCTCAATTAGGTCCCCTCTTCTCCTCCTTTTCTCCAATGAAAAAAGTCCGAGCACAATCAATCTCTCCTCATAAGATAAGCCCTCCAGTCCAGGCAGCATCCTGGTAAACCTCCTCTGAACCCTCTCCAAAGCATCCACATCTTTCCTATAATAGGGCGACCAGAACTGGACGCAGTATTCCAAGTGCGGTCTAACCAAAGTTTTATAGAGCTGCAACAAGATCTCATGACTCTTAAACTCAATACCCCTGTTAATGAAAGCCAAAACACCATATGCTTTCTTAACCCTGTCCATTTGGGATCTATGTACCTGCACCCCAAGATCCCTCTGTTCCTCCACACTTCCAAGAATCCTATCCTTAATCCTGTACTCAGCTTTCAAATTCGACCTTCCAAAATGCATCACCTCGCATTTATCCAGGTTGAACTCCATCTGCCACCTCTCAGCCCATCTCTGCATCCTGTCAATGTCCCGCTGCAGCCTACAACAGCCCTCTATACTGTCAACGACACCTCCAACCTTTGTGTCATCTGCAAACTTGCTGACCCATCCTTCAATCCCCTCATCCAAGTCATTAATAAAAATTACAAACAATAGAGGCCCAAGGACAGAGCCCTGTGGAACACCACTCACCACAGACTTCCAGGCAGAATATTTTCCTTCTACTACCACTTGCCGTCTTCTGTTGGCCAGCCAATTCTGTATCCAGATAGCTATGTTCCCCTGAATCCCATTCCTCCTGACCTTCTGAATGACCTTCTGAATAGGCGAGGACTGTTTTCCCTGGAGCATTGGAGGCTGAGGGGTAACCTTATAGAGGTTTACAAAATCATGAGGGGCATGGATAGGGTAAGAAGAAAAGGTCTTTTCCCTGGGGTGCGTGAGTCAGAACTAGAGGGCATAGGTTGAGGGTGAGAGGGGAAATATATAAAAGTTATGTAAGGGGCAACCTTTTCACTCAGAGGATGGTACATGTATGGAATGAGCTGCCAGAGGAAGTGGTGGAGGCTGGT
Organism: Chiloscyllium plagiosum; assembly: GCF_004010195.1. Taxonomy (NCBI): domain Eukaryota; kingdom Metazoa; phylum Chordata; class Chondrichthyes; order Orectolobiformes; family Hemiscylliidae; genus Chiloscyllium; species Chiloscyllium plagiosum. The sequence continues at coordinate 57,281,206 of NC_057731.1, read as the reverse complement.
ACAATTGCAACATTTAAAAGGCATTTGGATGGGTATATGAATAGGAAGGATTTAGAGGGATGTGGGCTGATTGCTTGGCAGGTGGGACTAGATTGGGTTGGAATATCTGGTCGGGATGGATGAGTTGGACTGAAGGGTCTGTTTCCATGCTGTACATCTCTATGACTCTTTTAAGCTATATGGCATTACTCAATAGATGTTCTTCACCTTGTGAAACCACTACCCTTGCCTCTAGCACCTTATTGTTTCCTGCAAGTTCTTCCCTGGTCAAAGTCATGCTAGCTGAGCGTTTGTCAAGCAATCAAAAAATGAACTCTTTCCCCACCTGTTCATACCTTATACACATTCTCATTCCCTCCTTTTGTCATTTCATGATAACCATGACACTACCACCTTCTTCATAAGAAGCTTACAGCCAGTACTTAAGCAAGTTATTGACACACAACATACCATGTTTATAACAAAAATTACTCATCTGTTAAAGTAATAATCCATTACAGTAATAATCCGTTACAGTAATAACCCTTACAGTAATAATCCGTTACAGTAATAATCTGTTTCAGTAATAATCCCTTACAGTAAATCGAGTTGGAAGAATCCTCTCATGTGGAAAATGTTCACCAGTAAAGTTTTTAAATCCACGGTCCCGAGTGACCACTCCATCCCCTCCAAGTCGAGTGGAAATGAGCCAGTTCTCCAAAGTCTCCTTCAGTAAAGTCCAACCTGAAAACAAAATCCAGGCTGTCCTTGCATCATCACTCCACGGAGAAATCTGAATTCTTGAATAAGGGCAGTTAAATGCTTCACAAAATTGACAAGACTTCTATCCTTGCAGAGATGCTTCAGATGGAGGATACCAGCACATCTTGGTGAACGCAGCATTCTTTGCTGCATCTGCCCCCACTCTGCTGTTAAATGTAACAAAAACAACTGGCTGCTGGGATGTTAGCTCAATAAGTGAACCTTCATATCCCTTAAATGATTGAAAGACAAGGTAAAGCTCACATGGTTTAATGTGCAGAGGAAGGCCACTGACAAAACGTGTACCAACCTCTTCACTGTTTGTTGGCTTCTTCACTTTTCGTGCTCGTGACTGAGGAGCTGATTGAATCATTGGATCAGGTTGTGGAGGGTGGGTGGTGATCCGAAGGTGAGCTTTACCTGTGAATGGGGAAACTCTAGAGACGATGTTAGCTGCTGCAAGTATCTCTGCATTTCCTCTCTCATTCCTTCCTTGCTAATGTGGATATCAGTATGAAGACAGTCACACATTTAACTACACCAAATTGTGCCTGCCAACTTCAACATTCTCAGTCGTCTTAAAGTCTGTTACTCTGTTCACTATTTATGACATTATCAAGTTTTATACAAGTCATAAACTTCTAAATTGTACTGCCTAAACAATCCAGTCAATTATAAACAACAATAAATGATCCTGAAATCAAACCCTCGTGTGACCCCATTCAGGTTAGTCAAAAATTATTTTCCTTTAACAAATAAATACTTGGCTAATGTGAAAGCTGTCAGGAACAGCAACAAAACAACAAAATGTTTCCTGTGCTTTAGCAACTGAAGAGGCAGTTTCAGCTCAGATTTAAATCACAAATATTTGTGGGAAACAAATGCAAAATATATTAAAATATATTCTCCAAATGAAACTTCCCCAGTAAAACAGTTGGAATTACAATGGTTACAAACGGGTAACTGTACAACTCTGGGAGAGATTAGCATTCTTTGAATTTGCAATATGAAGGGGGTCAATAAAATCTTAACAACAATTGACCGAACTGACACAGCTCAGCCTCAAGTTTGAATATTCTCTAAAATCTTAACAAAACATAAACTCAAAATGGACTCTTCTTTTTGTGAAAACTCTATATTTAAAAAAAGTCAGCAAAGATATTTTAATACATTACACTCATCTGGCTAAGGCATGATCACTGACACAATTGGTTTTTGAAACAGGCATTGTAGAATTTAAAACAGATCAGGGGCTCAAGGTCCTCAATCAATTTGTTTTAAGGTAAAAAGTTTGATCATTTTAAAAAGGACCTTACGTTGTATAATATTAATGTAAAAACAAAATCTGCCCTATTACATAGTCCACAAAACTGATCTGATTTAAATAAGGCAAAACAGCTATTTGATTGGGTGACCATTCAGCAAGCAACAATAGTAGATTAAGCCATCTGGCATTACACAATAGATTTACTTCACCTCTTTAAATCACTACCCTTGCCTCCAGCACCTTATTGTTTACTGCAAGTTCTTATCTGGTCAAAGTCATGCTAGCTAAGCCTTTGCCAAGCAACCCAAAACTTAACTCTTTCCCTACCTGCTCATACCTTATACACTTTCTCAATGAAAGCCAAAATTTCCTTTAAAGTCCAGCTTAGAAATATAAGTTGCTTGACCCACCTTCTCAATGCAGTCTTCCAAATGTGGGTTAGGATATGAGTTAGACTTTGTAAGTGTATTGACCTTATGATAGTCCACACGTATTTGATGGGTACCATCTGGTTTTGGCATCATTACTATGAGTGAGCTCCATTCACTGCAACTCTCTTTGATTATGTTGTCTTTAAGCATGCATTCAATCTGTTTTTGAACCTGTGCCAATTATAGAAGGTTAAGTCTATAAAGATCTTGCTTAATTGAAACAGCATTTCTTATATTTACATCATGACTAAACATGTTAGTACTTCCCAGCTTATTCCCACACATCTCCCAGTGGGATAGTAATAAGGCTCCCAGTGGGACAGTAATAAGGCTCCCAGTGGGATAGTAATAAGGCTCCCAGTGGGACAGTAATAAGGCTTTCAGATGATTTTGATTTTCCTCTGGATGGTAACTCAATAATTTATCCCAGTTTTGACAACTTCCTCATTGTCCAATTTAATTTGAGGAATGTCCAATTCAGAATCCTCTGAACTTGGTTCTTCACTCTGTGCTGTAACCAGTAACACATTCTCCTTTTGTTTTCCTTCCCGGTCAAAATATCTTTTGAGCATATTCACATGACACACTCTGTGAGATTTCTTTCTATCTGGCATTCTTATCTGGCAAATAACTCACCTCACTCAGTTTCTTTTCTATTTGATCAGGCCCACTAAACCTTGCTTTTAACAAAGTTAAAAATCACACAGCACCAGGTTATAGTCCAACAGGTTTAATTGGAAGTACACTAGCAATCCCCTGATGAAGGAACGACGCTCCGAAAGCCAGTGTGCATCCAATTAAACCTGTTGGACTATAACCTGGTGCTGTGTCATTTTTAACTTTGTACTCCCCAGTCCAACACCGACATCTCCAAGTCATTGCTTTTAACAGTTCACCTACTTCATATCTCTGTGTAGTTCATAACTAGTAAAAAAAATTGAGTAATTCATCCACAATCATTTTAGCTATGATATGACAAAATGGAATGGTCTCTGGAAATCTTGTAGACACATTCATTATGGTCAACAAATACTGGTTCCTACATTTTGTTTTTGGGGGCGATCCTATGCAATCAATTAAGAATTTTGTTCCTCAAATTTTGGAATGGGTATTAAGGTTGCTGGTTTTATCATCTCCTGAGGTTTTACAATTACCTGACACATATGATGTGTGTGGCAAAAGTTAACTGCATGCGTATGCAGTCCAGGCCAATAAAAATGTTTTGTATTTTGGCTTCAGTTGTCCTTATTCCCAAATGACCTCCTACTGGTAATTTCAACACTTCCTTTCTGTAGCCCACTGGTAATGCAACTTAGAACTTAGAACATAGAAAGTACTGCACAGAGCAGGTCTTTGGCCCACAATGTTGTGCCGAGGTTTAATCCTAATGTAAAATATAATACTTAACCTACACACCGCTCAACTCACTGCTATCCATGTGCATGTCTAGCAGTCGCTTAAATGTCCCCAATGACTTCGCTTCCACCACCACAGCTGGCAACGCATTCCCTGCATTCACAACTCTCTGTGTAAAGAACTTACCTCTGATGTCTCCTTTATACCTTCCTCCTAATATCTTCAAACTATGACTTCTCGTACCAGTCAATCCTGCCCTGGGGAAAAGTCTCTGGCTATTGACTCTATCTATTCCTCTCATTATTTTGTACACCTCGATCAGGTCTCCTCTCTTCCTCTTTCTCTCCAGAGAGAAAAGTCTGAGCTTATTCAACCTTTCTTCATAAGGCACCCCCTCCAAAGCCTCTGTATCTTTCCTATAATAAGGCAACCAGAACCGGACACAGTATTCCAAGTGTAGTCTCACCAGCGACTTGTAGAGCTGCAACAAAACCTCGTGGCTCTTAAACCCGATCCCCCTGTTAATGAAAGCCAAAACACCATATGCTGTAATTGCCAGGGATTTCCTTATTACCCTTCTTGAAAAGTGGAACAACATTCGCTTCCTTCCAATCCTCCAGTACGACTCCCGTGGAGAGTGAGGAGGAAAGAAACCTCCTTTCTTGCTTCCCGGAGCAGCCTAGGATAAATCTGGTCTGGCCCTGGGGACTTATCAATCTTAATGTTTTCCAAAATTTCTAACACATCAACTTCATCAATCTTGATCTGGTCAAGACTGTATCCCAG
>NC_057731.1:57269350-57275510 GCF_004010195.1 Chiloscyllium plagiosum | reverse complement strand
AGCAAGCCTGTAATCCTCTAAAGCTGTGCTAGACCCTTGCTTCCTCCACCTTACGTAAGCTGCCTTCTTCCTTTTGATGAGAAACTCCTCTGTTCTCGTCATCCAAGGTTCCTTAATCTTACCCTTTCTTACCTGTCTCAGAGGAACAAATCTGTGCATCACTCGCAACAACTGCTCCTTAAACAGTCTCCACATGTCTGCTGTGCCCTTTCTGTGGAACAATTGCTCCCAGCCTGTACTTCCCAACTCCTGTCTGATAGCGTCATAATTTCCTTTTCCCCAGTTAAATATCTTCCCTTGGTAACTGCTCCTTTCCCTCTCCAAGCCTATGGTAAATGCGAGGCAGTTGTGGTCACTGTCACCAAAGTGTTTTCCCACCACGAGATCTGACACCTGTCCTGGCTCGTTGCCAAGCAACAAATCCAAAATTGCCTCTCCCCTCGTCGATCTGAGGCAGTTGTGGTCACTGTCACCAAAGTGTTTTCCCACCACGAGATCTGACACCTGTCCTGGCTCGTTGCCAAGCAACAAATCCAAAATTGCCTCTCCCCTCGTCGATCTGTCTACATACTGAGTAAGGAAACCCTCCTGAACATACCTGACAAAAACGGCTTCATCCAAACCATCTGAGGAGGTTCCCAGTCGATATTGGGAAAGTTGAAATCACCCATAACAACCCTGCTACATCTGCATTTTGCCAAAAACTGCTCTCCTATGAGATCTTCAATCCTCCTACTCCTATTAGGGCGTCTGGAGAAAACCCCCAATGAGGTGACTGTTCCCTTGCTGTTCCTAACTCCCACCCATACTGACTCAGTAGACAAACCTCCCTCAACAACCTTCGTTTCTGTAGCTGTGATGCACTCTCTGATTAGCAATGCTACACCCCCTCCTCTTTTTCCACCCTCCTTGTTCTTTTTAAGCGTTCTAAACCCTGGAACATCAAGTAACCATTCCTGCCCCTATGAAACCCATGTCTCCATTATGGCCACAACATCATAGCCCCAAGTACTGATCCATGCTCGAAGTTCATCACTCTTGTTTCTGACACTCCTTGCGATAAAGCAGACACACTTTAACCAATCCCTTTGTTTCATTGCGTGAGAAACCTTCCCCATGTCACTGCCCCATGTACAATTATCCCCCACTCAGATATGTGGCTCTGATTCCCACCCCCCTGCCAAACTAGTTTAAACCCTCCCGAATCACACGAGCAAATCTCCCACCCAGGACAGTTGTGTCCCTCAGTTCAGGTGCAACCCGTCCTTCATGTACAGGTCCCACCTTCCCCAGAAGGTATCCCAATAGTCTAGGTATCTGAAGCCCTCCCCCCGTACCAGCCTCACAGCTACATGTTAAGCTGCATTCACTGACTGTTCCTCACCGCACTATCCCGTGGCACTGGTAGCAAACCTGAGATCACCACTCTACTCGTCCGGCTCTTCAGCTTCCAACCTAACGCTCTGTAGTCACTTTTCAGATCCTCAATCCCTTTCCTGGCTATATCATTGGTGCTAATATGTACCACGATATTTGGCTGCTCCCCCTCCCCCTTCAGAATCTTGTAAACCCAATTGGCAACATCCCGGACCCTGGCACCGGGGAGGCAACATACCTTCCAGGAGTCCCGTTCCTGACCACAAAATCTCCTGTCAATCCGTCTAACTACTGAGTCCCGTACCACGAGCACTTTTCTGTTCTCCCCCTTTCCCTTCTGAGCCACAGTGCCAGGCTCAGTGCCAAAGGCCTGACAACTATGGCTTCCCCCCTGGTAGGCCGTCCCCACCAGCAATATCCACCCACTTAAAACCTTCCCAGCAGCCCTTTGCTCCTCCCTTGCACCTCTCGGCAAATGGATGCATTTGATGAATTGATGACTTTCTGAATAAATTTCTTCTTGATGAATTTCTGCCCAATTTTCATCTGCAGGAATATGTGATGGTCACCATTTCCTCATTAAGACTTCACTTTTAAGATATAACATTCTGGAGTACACTCAGATTCTTACTCGGGGTATACGTTTTGATGCAACGGCTTTAGTAACTGTTCCAATATAGGAACTTCCCATAAACACACCCTGGTGTGTGGGATTTTGTGATTTCAGAGTTTTACTTGGCCAATGTACCCAGCATCCCTTGCTGTTTGGCCAAGTTAGCAATCTATCTGTCAGCTAGGGTCTGCTACATGGGTCTCTGGGTCTCCCTGTGAATGGTTCCATGGGATTCTTCAGGGAGAGTTGAGAGTTCAAATATCCCACTGCGCATAAATTAACTTCATGTAAATATGTGAAAGCTTAAAACGTTGTTTAATATAAAGGACTTTGGAATTTTAAAGGAGCTACAATAAGGCATTTTGTATTTCAAATTCTTTTCCAAAGGTGCCCTTGTTTAAAGTATCTTCTAGCCTTGTTTTATTGAGGATGGTCAGACTATACTATAACCTACAGCTCATCAATGTTTCTGAAACCTAGTAAGTGAATTATTTCTGTAATCCAATTGTAACATCTGATGATCAGAATTAACCATTTCAATTTGACGAGTTACATATTTAAGAGGATTTAATTATTCACAAAACCAAGTCTCCCCTGTCCAGTCTCCATGTAAAACAGGAATACTGTACAATACAACATTTTGCAGTTGACAGACATTAACTGCAGGGGGTGCTGATGCATCTTGCTTGTGCTCAGAGGCCGAGAGTCTGCAACATGAGCATGCTCTGGATCAGTGGTGCTGGAAGAGCACAGCAGTTCAGGCAGCATCCAGGGAGCAGTGAAATTGACGTTTCGGGCAAAAGCCCTTCATCAGGCACCTTGTGAGGAGGTGACTCTGTTTAATTGTGACCGGATAAATCATCTGATGACAAAGTGAAGATGAATTATTTTGTGAAGGCTAAAGAAGCTGGAAAGAGAGACTCATCTCTTTCCCTGAGCAGAGTTTGTAGCGGTGATCCTCTCTCACACACTCTACCTTTCTCCTTTGGTGAGGCCAGGCCTGGCCCCCAGCTTGTCAAACCTGAGATTTCTCAGCGGTGCCCCTTCCCCCCCCCCCCCCCCGTCAGTATGTAACGGTGCAAGTGAACAATGCAGCACCGAATACAGAGCAACAAAGCCACAAAATCCATCTGTCACTCTGCCTCACTCTGCCAGCAGTCAGGAACCCCACGTGCCCGCACATAACAGGAACACTGCTGTCTCCACCATCAGGTACACGGCTGGGACTGGGCACCATTCTACAGTGCCAACTTGCCTCCACCAACATCATTGTGACCATGAATCCACTGAACCTTCCAGGTCCTGAACTGGGCCCAAACCCAACAACTAGGCCCACCCAGCGAAATAGCTGGGGCCTCGTTCCACATTACATTACAGCGCAGTCACCTCCTGGGACCACCATTTCAGCGCAGCCACCTCCTGGGGCCACCATTACAGCGCTGTCACCTCCTGGGACCACCATTACAGCGCAGTCACCTCCTGGGAACACCATTACAGTGCAGTCACCTCCTGGGGCCACCATTACAGCACAGTCACGTCCTGGGACCACCATTACAGCACAGTCACCTCCTGGGACCATCATTACTGCGCTGTCACCTCCTGGGGGCACCATTACAGCGCTGTCACCTCCTGGGACCACCATTACAGCGCAGTCACCTCCTGGGGCCACCATTACAGCGCTGTCACCTCCTGGGACCACCATTACAGCACAGTCGCCTCCTGGGACCTCCATTACAGCGCTGTCACCACCTGGGGCCACCATTACAGCGCTGTCACCACCTGGGGCCACCATTACCCTGCTGTCACCTCCTGGGGCCACCATTACAGTGCTGTCACCACCTGGGGCCACCATTACTGTGCTGTCACCTCCTGGGACCACCATAACAGCGCTGTCACCACCTGGGGCCATCATTACAGCGCTGTCACCTCCTGGGGCCACCATTACTGTGCTGTCACCTCCTGGGACCACCATTACAGCGCAGTCACCTCCTGGGACCACCATTACAGCGCTGGGGCCACCATTACAGCGCTGTCACCACCTGGGACCACCATTACAGCGCAGTCACCTCCTGGGAACACCATTACAGCGCTGGGGCCACCATTACAGCGCTGTCACCTCCTGGGCCACCATTACAGCAAAGGAGGCAGCCCCTCCCAACCTCTCCAACCTCTCCCCCTCAGGAAGGGTCCACTCCCACCCCCCCCCCTCCCTCCAGGGAGGAACTGCTCTCACCATAAAAGGAAGAATAAACGGAAGAGGGTGGCATGGTGCCTCAGTGGTTAGCACTGCTGCCTCACAGCACCAGAGACCCAGGTTCGATTCCTCGGGTGACTCTCTGTGTGGAGTTTGCACATTCTCCCCGTGTCTGCGTGGGTTTCCTCCGGGTGCTCCGGTTTCCTCCCACAGCCCAAAGATGCGCAGGTTACAGTCAGTTGGCCATGCTAAATTGCCCGTAGTGTTAGGTGCATTAGTCAGAGGTAAATGTAGGGGAATGGATCTGGGTGGGTTACTCTTTGGAGGGTTGGTGTGAATGTGTTGAGCTGAAGGGCCTGTTTCCATACTGTAGGGAATATATAAAAAAAAGGGTAAAAGTAAAAGAAATTGAGAAATAAGAAAAAAGGAAAGGCAGATGGAAACGGACAGGCCCCGAGGTCAGGACTCATGCACGGATGCTGCTACTCTGCTGCCGCCATCTTGGAATCAGACTGACCGCTCAACATTCCAGGATATAGCATCTTTCAGCAGGACATGGTGGAGAGGGGAGAGTGGTGTCTCATTAATAACAGTGGTTAGCACTGCTGCCTCACAACGCCAGAGACCCGGGTTCAACTCCCGCCTCAGGCGACTGTCTGTGTGGAGTTTGCACGTTCTCCCCGTGTCTGCGTGGGTTTCCTCCGGGTGCTCCGGTTTCATCCCACAGTCCAAAGAAAATGTGCAGGTTAGGTGAATTGGCCATGCTAAATTGCCCATAGTGTGGGGTGAAGGTAGAGGAATGGGTCTGGGTGGGTCGCTCTGCAGAGGGTCGATGTGGACTTGTTGGGCCAAAGGGCCTGTTTCCACACTGTAAGTAATCTAATCTAAATAGTCAGTTACTATAGTAAGGATGAATATCTTGGAAGCGTCTTCAAGTTTGTGGGTGGAGCTGCGGAATGAGAAGGGGGCAGCGAGTGTATGATAGACCCCCAAATCGTCAGCAGGCAATTGAGGAGCAGGTACAGAGCCAATTCACCGAGCCATTCACTAATCATGTACTTTAATGGCCATAATAATAGAGGATTTCAACTTTCCCAGCATTAACTGGGATAATCAAAGTGTAAAGGGTTTAGAGGGAATAGGAGAGATTCACCAGGATGTTACGTGGATGGAAAGTCTCAGTTCTGAGGAGAGACTGGATACGCTGGGTTTGTTTTCCCTGGAGCAGAGGAGGCCGAGGGAGGATCTGATCGAGGGAGCCAACATTTTGAGAGGCATACAGAGAGTAAATTGTGACAACTCTTTCCACATGACAAATGTTCTAAGACCAGAACAGTACAGCACAGGAATAGACAACAGACAATAGGTGCAGGAGTAGGCCATTCAGCCCTTCGAACCTGCACCACCATTCATTATGATCATGGTTGATCATCCACAATCAGCATCCTGTTCCTGCCTTATCCCCATATCCCTTGATTCCACTATCTTTAAGAGCTCTATCCATCTCTTTCTTGAAAGTATCCAGAGACTTGGCCTCCACTGCCTTCTGGGGCAGAGCATTCCATACACCCACCACTCTCTGGGTGAAGTGCTGGATGTCTTGAAACACATAAAAGTGGATAAATCCCCAGGACCTGATCAGGTGTACCCGAGAACTCTGTGTGAAGCTAGAGAAGTGATTGTTGGGCCTCTTGCTGAGATATTTGTATCATCGATAGTCACAGGTGAGGTGCCGGAAGACTGGAGGTTGGCTAACGTGGTGCCACTGTTTAAGAAGGGTGGTAAAGACAAGACAGGGAACTATAGACCGGTGAGCCTGACATTGGTAGTGGGGATGTTGTTGGAGGGAATCCTGAGGGACAAGATGTACAAGTATTTGGAAAGGCAAGGACTGATTCGGGACAGTCAACATGGCTTTGTGCATGGGAAATCATGTCTCACAAACTTGATTGAGTTTTTTGAAGAAGTAACAAAGA
>NC_057731.1:57256374-57268866 GCF_004010195.1 Chiloscyllium plagiosum | reverse complement strand
AGAGGCTGAACAGGCTGGGGCTGTTTTCCCTGGAGCGCGGAGGCTGAGGGGTGACCTTATAGAGGTTTAGGAAATCATGAGTGGCATGGATAGGGGTAAATAGACATAGTCTTTTCCATGGGTTGGGGGAGTCCAGAACTAGAGGGCGTAGGTTTAGGGTGAGAGGGGAAAGATATAAAAGAGACCTAAGGGGCAACCTTTTCACACAGAGGGTGGTACGTGTATGGAATGAGCTGCCAGAGGAAGTGGTGGAGGCTGATACAATTGCAACATTTAAGAGGCTTCTGGATGGGTACATGAATAGGAAGGGTTTGGAGGGATATGGGCCGGGTGCTGGCAGGTGGGACTAGATTGGGTTGGGATATCTGGTCGGCATGGACGGGTTGGACTGAAGGGTCTGTTTCCATGCTGTACATCTCTATGACTCTATGACTCTAAGGAGTTTCTCCTCAGCTCTGTTCTAAGTGGCCTGCCCCTTATTTTTAAGCTGTGTCCTCTGGTTCGGCACTCACCCATCAGCGGAAACATGTTTCCTGCCTCCAGAGTGTCCAATCCTTTAATAATCTTATACGTCTAAATCAGATCCTCTCTCAGCCTTCTAAACTCAAGGGTATATAAGCCCAGTCGCTCCAATCTTTCAACATATGATAGTCTCGCCATTTCGGGAATTGACCTCGTGAACCTATGCTCCACTCCCTCAATAGCTTTGTCTTTCCTCAAATTTGGAGACCAAAACTGCACACAATACTCCAGGTGTGGTCTCACCAAGGCCCTGACACAGTGGCACCAAGTTAGCCAACCTCCAGTCTTCCGGCACCTCACCTGTGACTACAGGTGCAGAAGAACCTCTTGCTTCTATACTCAATTCCTCTTGTTATGAAGGAGAAGAAGTGAGGTCTGCAGATGCTGGAGATCAGAGCTGAAAATGTGTTGCTGGAAAAGCACAGCTGGGCCAAAGTGGATAACCATACATTTATCCACATTAAACTGCATCTGCCATGCATCAGTCCACTCACCTAACCTGTCCAGGTCACCCTGTAATCTCCTAACATCCTCCTCACATTTCACCCTGTCACCCAGCTTTGTGTCATCAGCAAATTTGCTAATATTACTTCTAATACCTTCATATTTATCATTAATATATGTTGTAAACATCAACCCTATGTTTGCATCTCATAATATTATCGACTTCTATTAAGTCTCCCCTCAGCCTCTGTCGCTCCAGAGAAAATAACCTGGGTTTTCCAGCCTCTCCTTATAGCTCATCCCCCCTAATCCAGGCAGCATCCTGGAAACCTCTTCTGCACCCTCTCCAAAACCTCCACATCCTTCCTGTAATGTGGTGACCAAAAGACCAGAGAGCACACGTTTAAGTGAGGTGTAAATGGTTTACAGGAGACCTGAGAGACAATTCTTTCCCTCAGAAGGTGGTAGAAATATGGACTGTGCTACCTGAGTGGGTAGTGGAGGCAGGTACTCTCACCGATTTAAGAAGCATCTGGATGAGCACTTAAAAGACCAGGGTATAGCCAGCTATGGATATAGTGCAGGGAAGTGGGATTCATGTGTTTTTGGTCAGCATCAACATGCTGGGCCGAAGGGCCTGATTCTGTGTTGTCCGACTCTATACAGGAGACCTTTTTCTATCAACATGTAGATGGGCCTGCAGTGGACAGGGGAGTGCTGGAGCACCTTGTCAGGACTGAAGCCTGACCAGTGTTTGGGGTAACAGTAGGAGGGGCTGGTTTACTGTTAGCCACAGCAGTTGAGAGAGTGGTGCTGGAAAAGCACAGCAGGTCAGGCATCATCCGCGGAACTGGAGAATCGACGTTTCCGGATTAAGTCCTTCATCAGAAATGAGCCTTTAAATGAAGGGATTATGCTCGAAATGTCGATTCTCCTGCTCCTCGGATGCTGCCTGACCTGCTGTGCTTTTCCAGCACCACACTCTCGACTCTGACTCTGCAACATCTGCAGTCCTCCCTTTCTCCTGATAGCCACAGCAACACGGTAGTGTTTTAAATGTGTTGTGGAAAAGGTGGAAGATGGTCTTGAGGGAAAGATTTCAGATTGGGGAAAGGCAGATTTTATTAAAATAAGGCAGGAGCTGGCTAAGGTAGACCAGGAACAGGAACCTGAACAAAACAGTGGGAGATGTTCAGAAAGGAACTGGGGAAGTACAACATGTTCCCTTGAGGGTGAAATGAAGGAGCAATAAACCCAGAGGATCCTGGCTGTTCAGGAATCTTCAGGACTGGATGAAAAGGAAAAGAAAAACGTACAACAGGGACAAAGGGAACAAAACACCAGAGGCCCTCGAGGAATTCAGGGCAGAGCTCAAGAAAGCAATGAGGAGAACAAGGTGGGGGCCTGAGGAAACACTGCTGGGCAAGGTGAGGGAGAATCCCAGGATGTTCTACAAGAAATCAATTCATATAAGAAGTGAGGCAATATAGGAGATTTTAGACAAAAAATTCATTTTCCCAATTCCTCTGCCTCCACCGCAGCTGCTCAGGTGAGGAGACATTTCACTCCCTATTTTGAACAATGTGCTTTTCCTCCCTCTGTCCAGACAGTCCTCCACTACACCACCTCAATTCCCTGTTCCACTGCTCTAAAACTATCCACCCCCAAACACAATAAAGACAGAGTCCCACTTGTCCTCACCTACCACCCCACCAGTCTCTGTATCCAACATATCATCCTTAAACACTTCCACTAACCCCAATTAGACCCCACCACCAAGAACATCTTCCCTTCCCCACCCTTCTCTGCCTTCCGCAAGGACTGTTACTTTCGACAGTCCTTGGTTTGCACTTCACCCCCCCACCAACCTCCCCCGAACTACCAGGTACCTTCCCCGCAACTGGAAAAGATACAAAACCTACTGGTATATCATTCCCCTCACCTCCATCCAGGGCCCCATATAGTCCTTCCACGTGAGACAGAGGTTCACCTGCCTCTCTTCCAACCTAGTTTACTGCATCAGATGCTCCCGATGTGGTCTTCTCTACATCAGGGAGACCGAACATAAGCTTAGGGAACGGTTCACAGAGCATCTCAGCCAGGCCCACAGGGGCCAACCAGACCTACGAGTCACTGCCCATTTTAATTCCCCCTCCCACTCCCTTTCTGACATGACCATCCTTGGCCTTCTCCTTTGCCATAACGAACCAAACCATAAATTGGAGGAACAGCTCATCTTCTGCCTGGGCAGCCTACACCCCGGACGACTCAACATTTGAATTCTCCAATTTCAAGTAACCTTCCTTCCCATTCCACGACTCCGTTCCCAGCCCCTCACCAGATTCATTCCTCCCATTGGCCAACCAGGTTGTACCCTCTACCTGTTTTCACCTATCCCCACTTCATTACCCTGCCCCCACCACCCCCTTTATCTGCAGCTCCCCTTTCAATCTTCTCCCAGTCCTGAAGAAGGGTAACACTCGAAATGTCGACCTCTCCACCTCGTGATGCTGCCTGCCTTGCTGTGTCCCTCTCCCTCCTGATGCTGCCTGCCTTGCTGTGTTCCCCTCCCTCCTGATGCTGCCTGCCTTGCTGTGTTCCCCTCCCTCCTGATGCTGCCTGCCTTGCTGTGTTCCCCTCCCTCCTGATGCTGCCTGCCTTGCTGTGTTCCCCTCCCTCCTGATGCTGCCTGCCTTGCTGTGTTCCCCTCCCTCCTGATGCTGCCTGCCTTGCTGTGTCCCTCTCCCTCCTGATGCTGCCTGCCTTGCTGTGTTCCTCTCCCTCCTGATGCTGCCTGCCTTGCTGTGTTCCCCATCCCTCCTGATACTGCCTGCCTTGCTGTGTTCCTCTCCCTCCTGATGCTGCTTGCCTTGCTGTGTCCCTATCCCTCCGGATGCTGCCTGCCTTGCTGTGTTCCTCTCCCTCCTGATGCTGCCTGCCTTGCTGTGTTCCCCCAGACTCCTGATAGAATCTTTCGAGGAGGTGACCAAGTGTGAGGAAGAGGATAGGGAGTTGATGTAGTTTGTGGATTTCAGCAAAGCCTTTGATCAGGTCCCACATGGAAAACTGATAAAGAAGGTAAAAGCTCATGGGATCCCAGGGTAATTTGGCAAGGTGGATCCAAAATTAGCTTCATGACAATAGACCGTGGGTAGTGGTAGCTGGCTGGGCGAGTGTCAGACACCCAGTGTGCAGTGGTGTACCACGGGGATCAGTGCTGGGTCCATATTGTAAATGATATTCATAAACGATGGAGATAGGAATGGTAGGGGGTGTTGCTGGGATGATCAATCTGTTTGTGGATGACACAAAGCTTGTCTAGGGGCTGTCAATGGGGCAGCGGGTGGCCTTAGATTACTGGAGGATGTAAAGAGATTGGTCAGATGGCAGGTCGGTGGCAGATGTAGGTTAACCCTGATAAATACACGTGGGAGGGAGGCTGGCAGGGACTCAGAGGAACAGAGGAATGTTGGGATGTTAGTGCACAGATCCCTGAATGTGGGTGGGTAAGGCAGGGGATTCTGGCCTTATCCAGTTCAGGTTTAGGAGCAGGGAGGGCCATGTGGGGGCTGGACAGCTCGATGGTGAGGCCACAGCTGGGGCTCTGTGTACAGTTCCAGTCACTGTGCTCTCGGAAGGAAGTGATAGCACCACAGGGAGATGTTCCCTGGAATGAAGCCTTTCCATGATGAAGAGAGGCCGGATAAGCTCGGGTTGTTTTCTTTGGAGCAGAGAAAGCTGAGAGGGACCTGATCGAGGGGTATAAGATTATGAGGGGCATGGGCAGGGTGAATAGGAAGCAGCTGTCCGCCTTAGTCAAAGGGTCAACAACAAGGGGCTATATTTTTAAAGTGGAAGTTGGGAGATTTAGAGGGAATTTGAGAAAGAAATCACTTTTTCACTCAGCAAATGGTGAGAAACTGGAATGCACTTTCTGGGAGTGGAGTTGAGGATGGGCCCCTCACAACTATTAAAACATACTTGGACATTCAGGGCGATGGACCTACAGTGATAAAGGCTGGGATTAGTGAACCTTCCGGGGATACAGCCTTTCTGTACTGAGCGATTTAATGATAGAACCTTCTACAGATTTATCTTCACATTTGGATGTTCTCAGCTTGTTGGTGTGTGCAGTCTTGTGTTCTGGTTGTTATCCTGATGGTCTCCACGCCTTCACTATCTAAGTGCTTTTCTGTGTGTGACTTGTGCACAATTGAAATCTTGTAAAATTGTCGAAGAGAGCCCCTGTCTCTCCAGGAGGAGCTCTAACCTTATTATAGGATCATAGCTCACTGCACACTTTGGTTACTCTGTGGATACCCACCGTCTGTGTGTCAGATGGAGAACGTGGACCTTCTATCCAGTGCACATTTCCCAGTGGCACGGTGTCAGGAATCATCCTCATTCTCCCATGTTTTTAAAGATGTTTCTCCTCAAACTCTGAGGACTTGCAGAGGTGATGTTTTGGCAGAGTTGTGTTAATTTGCCTTCCAAACGTGAAATGGATGATGTTGGTGACTGTGATGAAGCTATGGAATGTGAAGTTCATTTCAGGGAGATCAATGAGGTCACGGGAGATACAAACCAGTTCAGTTTGCATGGTACTGTGTCATACATCACGTGTCCAGTAAGAAAGTCATTTCCATGGAGGGGAGTGTGAAGGTGGATTAAAGGCTATATTTGAGTCCACCTCATAAAAGCAGAGAGTCATAGACACAGAAACAGACCCTTCAGTGCAACCAGTCCATGCTGACCACAATCCCAAACTATCCTCGTCCTACCTGCCTGCTCTTGGCCCATATCCCTCCAAACCTTTCCTATACACAAATTTATCCAAATGTTATAACTGTACCTGCATCCACCCATTTCCTCTGGCAGTTCATTCCACACTCGAACCACTCTGTAAAAACATTGACCCATGTCTTTTTAAAATCTTTCTCCTTTTACCTTAAATGTATGCCCTCTAGTCTTGAAATCCCCCGTCTGAGGGAAAATGCATCTGCCATTCACCCTATCCATTCTCCTCATGATTTTATAAACCTCTATAAGGTCATCCTTAAACCTCCTATCCTCCAGCCGAAGAAGTCCTAGCCTATCAAGGCTTCCTTTATAATTTGAACCCTCAGTCCTGGCAACATCCTGGTAAATCTCCTCCGAACTGTCTCCAGTTTAATAATATCCTTCCATTAACTGGCGACGAGAACTGGACACAGTAATCCAGAAGAGGCTTCACCAATGTCCTATATAACCTCAACATGACGTTCAAACTCCTGTACTCAAACAACTGAGCAATGACGGCAGGTGTGCTAAACAACTTCTTAACTACCCTGTCGACCTGTACCTGAACCTCTAGGTCTCTGTTCTGACACTCTCCAATGTGCTTCATGGATTGGAACATTGTGCAATTATCTCCCAGCAGGTGGTATTATTTCTAAAATGTAGGCTGAAGAGATGAGGCAGAAACATGGCTCTGAACCTTGGCCTTAATCATGTGGAAAGGTGGAACAGGTTTAATGTACTCCATGGGCCACCTCTGCTCCTATTTCCTGTCCAAAGGTTTAGTCACATCTGAAGGCAGATATGTGCTTATCCAACAATTCGATTGACCTTCAGATAATTTGTGTTCCAACAGGTGGTGGCTTTAATTTTAAACGGCGTGTTATTTCGATACAACGCCACATCCAGATAGTGCTCCGCACTCCCTGAGAGCGGCACGGCCTGTTTACAATGATTCAATGCGTGAATGTGGATCTGCGTGCAGCATCACAAACACCTCTTCCCTTCACCACAGAGATTGTTAAACTGTCAATGGTGGATCAAACAGTGACAGCATTAAGTGGGGGTGTGGGTGGGGGTTGAGGGGGTGGGGAGGAACGTGTTCCAGGCAGCAAGTTGCCACACAACATAATGCAAGTTACAATCCCATGAACCCCAGTGAAACATC
This sequence comes from Chiloscyllium plagiosum, assembly GCF_004010195.1. Lineage (NCBI taxonomy): Eukaryota > Metazoa > Chordata > Chondrichthyes > Orectolobiformes > Hemiscylliidae > Chiloscyllium > Chiloscyllium plagiosum. The sequence goes on along the minus strand of NC_057731.1, from coordinate 57,261,956 downwards.
TCCAGATCCAATCTTCATATATTTTAAACTCTTCGCCTCGTAAATCACCGATCTCTAGTCTGGCAGCACTATGGTTATTCTAAAGTGATGGTGAACTTGTAAAAAACCACATCCTCCACCACCCCCCATCAGCTGCCTTCATTCTCAGGCCAGCATTTTGAAAATAAAATTGCTGCCAGATGAAATGGAGCAACAATCATAATTTGAGAAACACCTCTGTCGAGGCAAGCAATCTCACTAAAGTGCAAAGTTAGATTGTGCTTGAGCTTACACACTTACAAACAATGAGGAGCTGCTGAATTAATTTGAAACGCTGACTAACAGCTCTCATGTCGAGGTTAGAGATTGTGCTGCTAGGAGTTTTTATGAGCTGAATTATTGATTCCTGCTGTTGGACACCAATAAGTTACAGTACTAGAACTAAATGGAAATTTATGATCTTAAATCCTGTTTCTCAAACCTGTAAAGCATGTTTTTGTGAAATTAGCGGCTGTTATTGTCAAAATTCTCACCAGTCAGAAGGAATAGATTGACAGATCAAATCCTCTTATTGTAACTTAATCAATTTAAATGATCGGTTGAACAGAATTTATTGAAAAGTCCGCATTGACTATAATTAGAAAGATGATAACAATGAGGATTCACAATATAATATCAGATAATGAGATCCCAGATGCAAACTCTACTGACATTTCCACCAATAGCCTGTCTTTTCTGTGATTAAATAAATTAGTTTTTGTCAAAATTGTTTCCAATGTCATGCAATTATTGGGAGAAATTCTCAACTGCCCTATAATCATTTCTAAAAATTAATTTATCGTATCATATTTAGTTTAGAATGAACAGATCATGTGACCAGTGATTACTTGCAAATGTGAAGAGAAATCTTGTTGAATAACACACTCCCCCAGACACTGCTTTGCAGCAGCTAGCCCATCCAGGTTCAGCCAGGATGTCTATAATGCAGGGACACAGCACCCTAACCATTCCCCTTCCTATTGTTGTCATCTTTCTATCCCCAGTGCAATAACTGTTAGCATCGCTTCACACCATCATTATCGGATTTTGGGTATTGTGCACTATTTACTGATACTCCATTTTAATAAATAATGTCCATGCAAATTGTTGCAAATCATGTAGCAACCAAAAACAAGTAATATTTTGAGGCATGTTAGGCAGATATTTAATGTTTTATTTTAGATTTCCATTATCCAGGGTGTTTTACTTTCATTGTTGCAGGTAAGTTAGACTCAAGGCAAAGGAGACAAATCAGGTTCAATCAATTTTGGGTTTTGGACCAGCGTTAAATGAAGCATTTCTGCAAAATTATTGCTGAAACCAGAAATGCAGAAACTGAAATACATGAGGCAGGTGACTCAGATACAGACGTGGTGGGCTGAAGGGCCTTTTCCTATGCTGTACTGTTCTTTGTTCTCAACTTCATTGGCACTGACTCCAGAAAGTAGTCAGACCATTGGCCAGAGAGCTCTTTCAGAAACCCCCCCCCCCCCAATAACTCTGCTGACAGAGCTGATAGTTTGATGTAGCGATGAATTTAAAATGTTGAAATGTTGAAAGACCAAAATATGACAAACCTTAAGCTCCTTCATCCTGGGAAATGTCTCCCACTGGCCCCTTAAGTACAGGACTGTGCCTCAGGACAACATTGGGCATTCCTCAAGAGGGGACTTCAGGGAGCTTTTACCTGCTGGCCGGCAGTGAATGAGATTACATTAGGCTTGTGGCCAGGATAAAATTACTCTTTCATATCCAGGATGATATCTCAAAGCTTTTGAGAATGAGAACAATACTGTAGATGGTGAACAGGTGTGGGACATGGATATAGACTCATCCAATCATGCAGCCCATCAATCTGTATTGACAAATCCACACTAATCTACCCCAAAGCACTCCGCCCATAACTTTGCATGTTATTACATTTCAAGTGCTCATCTAAGTGCTTTCCCGCCTCCCCTCCCCTCCAAGGAATAAGAAATGAAAGTATTGTTTCCAAAGAAAGGGTTAGAACTGATTTGAAATGTTGTGAATGTGTTGATGAAATGATGGGCACTGGGTGTTCTGGAGATCATGTTGATGGTGATGGACAATGGTGCAGTAGGAGGGAGCCAGTATGAGATCCAACAATCTAAAGACAGGATGACAAGATCAAAATCTCAACTGTTGAACAAATGCCAGCTCCCAAGTGCACAAAGGCCTAAAGACAATCAACCTCATTCATTCCAGTTTTTTTGAAGAAATTTTATTCCAAAAAAATGACAGACTGAAATCAGATACTGAGGAAATTTGACCTTTGGAAAATTCCACAAATTGATGATATCAAAAAGGCTGACCATTACTGTCCTTTATGACCTTCCCTTGCAATGACTTCAATGGATGGCTCAGTCAGAGTCATAGAGACATACAGCATGGAAACAGAGCCTTTGGTCCAATTTGACCACACCGACCAGATATCCCAAATTAATCTGGTCCCATTTGCCAGCATTAGGCCCATATCCCTCTAAACCCTTCCTGTTCATATATCCATCCAGATACATTTTAAATGTTGTAATTGTTCCAGCCTCCACCACTTCCTCTGGCAGCTCAGTCCATCACGCACCACCCATCTAATAAGATCACCACACTTAAAATGAGCTCCCAGCCCAGATAGAGACCTGGACATATTTACAAAGGGTGCTCATCCATAAACAATATTAAAAAGTTCAACTGTTACTCTACAGACACAAGTTACATTGTCTGCAGTGTTGAAGTAAGATGAGAGGTTGAGAAGAGAAGGAAATCATGTGGCAGGTTAAGGTGGAGTTGACAGACAGAGGTGTAACCGAGGAAGGATTTACAACTACAAGGTGGGGCTTTTACATTTCAGACAAAGAGGGAGCCAGTGCAGTTTGGCATGATTTGCAACAAACAGAGTCTTTTACAAGATATAGCCAATAGGAAATTAATCACCAAGTGAGCTCTACAACAAGACAAATGATTGGTTCCAATAAATAAGAAATAAAGAACAGTGAGTAGTTACTATGCTTAAAAGTGTAGAAAAAGAAATATTAAACTCAAGAAAACAACAGTTGAAGATGAGCACTGTTGCCTTGCAATGCCAGGGACCCAGGTTCAATTCCAGTCTCGGATGATTGTATGTGTGGAGGTTGCACGTTCTCCCCGTGTCTGCATGGGTTTCCTCCTGGTGCTCCAGTTTCCTCCCACATTCCAAAGATGTGCAGGTCAGGTGAATTGGTCGTGCTAAATTGCCCGCAGTGTTTAGGGCTGTACAGGTTAGGTACATGAATCAGGGGTAAATGTAGAGTAATAGGGTAAGGGAATGAGTCTGGGTGGGTTACTCTTTGGTGGGTCAGTGTGGACTTGTTGGGCTGAAGGGCCTGTTTCCACACTGTAGGGATTCTATGATTCTATGAAGCAAGTGGTATCAGAGGTCCTATATAAATACCATGTAGTTACCATACAGGAAATCAAGGTAATGGTCAAGTGGTATCAGAGGTCCTATATAAATACCATGTAGTTACATAGAACATAGAACATAGAAGAATACAGCGCAGTACAGGCCCTTCGGCCCTCGATGTTGCGCCGATCCAAGCCCACCTAACCTACACTAGCCCACTATCCTCCATATGCCTATCCAATGCCCGCTTAAATGCCCATAATGAGGGAGAGTCCACCACTGCTACTGGCAGGGCATTCCATGAACTCACGACTCGCTGAGTAAAGAATCTACCCCTAACATCTGTCCTATACCTACCCCCCCTTAATTATACAGGAAATCAAGGTAATGGTCAAGTGGTATCAGAGGTCCTAAAAAATACCATGTAGTTACCATACAGGAAATCAAGGTAATGGTCAAGTGGTATCAGAGGTCCTAAAAAATACCATGTAGTTACCATACAGGAAATCAAGGTAATGGTCAAGTGGTATCAGAGGTCCTAATAAATACCATGTAGTTACCATACAGGAAATCAAGGTAATGGTCAAGTGGTATCAGAGGTCCTAAAAAATACCATGTAGTTACCATACAGGAAATCAAGGTAATGGTCAAGTTTGAGATGAAACAATAGAAACTGAGGAAAAGGGAGATTTTATGGTGAATGTTTATTTAAATACAAGAGATATGAAAGAACATATTTGGAGCTTACTAAGAAACCTTTGGAAGAGCTTGGATCAGATCAGATAGAAAAATACAAAGGCATGTTTTGGTGCTTACAAAACACAGACAGTAAACTTCTTATTAACCAGTACCTGTTAACCAAAGGTACACTGGTTGATCAAATATTCTAGAGAATTAAAACATCTACATAATCAATGTAAAGCACACACACAAAGTAATATAACTGCAAGGGGGTACACACATCATTGTTATACTTTATTTCCAGCATACATCACTGAAATAATAATGTAACTTTGCCCTAAATAAAGCTGATCATCTGAGAGTCTTCTCAATCACACCCTAAACTGACTATTTGGACATCGCAGTGTTTAAGGAGAAGTTGACTCGAATTTGAATGAACTGTTGATATTTTGTGTAGCCATTTGATTGAACAACCAGATTATTTACATTGAGATAAATGAATTAAAAGCTATAATAATTGGACAGACTACTACAGTAAACTTTCTGGTATTTGAGAGATGTAAGTTTTGCCCGTTTACTGAGAGCGCCAGTGCATAAGGTGCCAATTAAAACAAAGTTTGCTTTATCATAGAAAGTCAAGTTTGCTGACTCAGATACCTTGAAGTTTTGCTACAACCCCAACTATTTACATATTACAATATTACAATTACATACACAGCCTGGGTTCATACTGACTAATGTTACAATATATTACATACATCTAGCTGAACATACTGACGACATTAATTATGGAGAGTGGTTGAAGTTGAGGCTGGTGTCTTTATATCAGAATGTTATGGAGCATGATGCCATGTAAGTTACAGGCTGGTGCCAGAAACACGGCATCAGTGACGAACAAAGTTGAAGAATAGTTAAAAGGATCTTCCTAGTGAAGGACAAGCCTTTTCCTGAGTCCCCAGCAGAATTGAGAGCAGGGCTTGTCTTATTATGAGCATGAGCTCTAACTGTAATTAATCTCCCAAGAACTGCTTGGAATGCCAAGGTGTTTTTTTGAGAACTCTTTGTTTCCAGTTTCACAGAAACAGACAATCTCTTGAGAGCCCGAATGCACTTCTGCCTCTGTCCAGGTTTCCCTGTATAATCATTGCCTCAGCCTGCTCCTGCCCCACCGAACTCATCTCCGCATACCTCGACACGGTCCTGTCCCCTTTAGTCCAAGAACTCCCCACCTACGTTCGGGACACCACCCACGCCCTCCACCTCCTCCATGATTTTCACTTCCCGGTCCCCAATGCCTTATCTTCACCATGGACATCCAGTCCCTGTACACCTCCATCCCCCATCTTGAAGGCCTCAAAACCCTCCGCTTCTTCCTTTCCCGCCGTACCAACCAGTACCCTTCCACTGACACCCTCCTTCGACTGACTGAACTGGTCCTCACCCTGAACAACTTCTCTTTCCAATCCTCCCACTTCCTCCAAACAAA
>NC_057731.1:57232142-57255394 GCF_004010195.1 Chiloscyllium plagiosum | reverse complement strand
CCCCACTCCGGCCTATCACCCTCACCTTAACTTCCTTCCACCTATCGCATTCCCAACGCCCCTCCCCCAAGTCCCTCCTCCCTACCTTTTATCTTAGCCTGCTGGGCACACTTTCCTCATTCCTGAAGAAGGGCTCATGCCCGAAACGTCGATTCTCCTGCTCCTTGGATGCTGCCTGACCTGCTGCGCTTTTCCAGCAACACATTTTCAGCTCTAATCATCAGGTAACACCGATATAATCAATGAACATCCAATCATCATTGTGTATTCAGCTGGGATCTCATTCATAAAATTGTTCAATATGGTTTGATAAAATGTTTGGTTTCAGATAAATATTTTATCCTTGTTTCAGAGAAATGTGGATATTTCTGAACCAGCCCAGAGGCCCTGAGCACTTCCTGTAGCTACAGGAGACAGTTCCAGGAAATGGGACCAAGCCTGAACCGTATAATATTGACTTGCTCCATTCTCTGCAGAAGCTGACACCTGTTGTTTTACTGAAACCCCCTACAGATGCCGAGAGGGATCATTAACATTTGCGGCAAACCCAGCATTAATTTAAGATTTTGGCAAAGGAACAGATTGGTCTTTGTTAAGTCTAGGTCAGGTGCAAAGTGCAGCTTTTTAAAACCTTCTACAGATGTCACTATAAAGCTGGCAGTTTCTTGACCACCTTTCTTTTTGCTTCTCTCTATTACACTTTGTTACATTTCTCTTTTTAAATAAAAAATAGTTTTTGCTGTGAGATTAATGTCCATAAAACAGAGAGATCATGGGGTTTGTGTGTGTTATTTGTCTCGCTTTCCTTCATTTTGATTCCTAATACAAACCTTTATGGAGAGTTTCTCTTGCAATTGAGTCACAGGATGTAAAAATGAGCATACTGCATAAGAATGAGCTTAAACTAGCTACTAGTCAAACTTTGACAGAAATCGTGGGTGTTCCTGAAGGGAACTCAGTTGTTCCAAGGTAAAGGTTAAAGTGTGGGAAGGGAGAAGGGAACCTGTGGGTAGATTGATTAGATTAGATTACATTACAGTGTGGAAACAGGCCCTTCGGCCCAACAAGTCCACACCGCCCCGCCGAAGCGAAACCCACCCATACCCCTACATTTACCCCTTACCTAACACTACGGGCAATTTAGCATGGCCAATATCACCCTCACCTTAACCTCCTTTCACCTATCGCATTTCCAACGCCTGCCCCCCCCAGTCCCTCCTCCCTATCTTTTATCTTAGCCTGCTGGACACACTTTCCTTATTCCTGAAGAAGGGCTCATGCTTGAAACGTCGATTCTCCTGCTCCTTGGATGCTGCCTGACCTCCTGCGCTTTTCCAGCAACACATTTTCAGCTCTGATCTCCAGCATCTGCAGTCCTCACTTTCTCCTACTTGTATTGAATGTTTTGGGCTTTACAAAGCTGACTTTTGGGATCAGGGTGTGTGGTCAGTGGGTGGGGGTGTTGGAAATGGTAATATATTAAACTATAGAGGAGAAAGTGAGGACTTCCTGAAGAAGGGCTTATGCCCGAAACGTCGATTCTCCTGTTCCTTGGATGCTGCCTGACCTGCTGCGCTTTTCCAGCAACACATTTTCAGCATAAAATTAAACTATACTAAATATATTAAAGTACTGCTGGACTCTCTAAACTGTGACATTTATCAGTCACCCAGTCTGCAGGTGATTTTAACAAATTGAGAAAAAGTAATGAGAAACTTGCAATTTTCATGTACCTCAAATGTGGGACAAACTTTTTTTCTCAGCAGTTCCATATTGTCTACAAACGCTTGGTCCCAAAGTTTCCTCAAAGTAGGTATAAACATTTACACCAGATTAGTTAAACTAAAAGTAATAAGGATAGGTTTCGCGATTATTCCACTGTCTCATTATTCTTGACAAATAGGATAATTACAATTCAAGGACAAACTTCATTTAGATAGCACCTTTTACATAGCACAGTAAACCACCCCGAGGTGTTTCACATGAGTATTAGCAAACAAAATTTGTTATAGGGTGAAATGAGAGGGAACCATACATTTGGTCAAGGAGGTGGAATTTTTGAGATGAATTTGAAGGAGGGAGAGGGGATAGGCTCATGACAGTGAGGACTTACACCTGAATGATTCTCCTTGAGAGCTGAGACTTGCAGAAATTCAGAGATCTTGGATGGTCACTGGGCTAGAGGTATTTACAACAACATAAAGGTCACCAAGGTGATACAACTGAGTAATTTAGAAGTAGATTTGTGAATTTTAGCCTTGAGTCTTTACTGAGCAAGAGTTTACTGTTGGTCCATTTATAGAGATATTCCTCTCTCCATTCTCCTTCGAACCGATGAAGGTCGATAGTTTCCAGAGGAACATTTTCCCTGACTCCTTCTCCGTGTCCATTAATACTTCACAGAGTGAACCAGCATTCCATAGCCCCAGCCTCGCAGCCCTCCCACTCCTATTCCACCTCAGCATGGATTGTCAAGGAGAGATTTTCCCAGGGTGAGGAAGTGCATTCATGGGCCTTGGTCCTGCTCTTATTTCTGGGCCCCTTCTCCAACCCGTCTTTTTAATCCTCGACAGCTTCTGCATGATATCTTTCTGATGGATTTTGGGTTCATAACATAGAATAATGAACATGATTTGGAGATGCAGGTGTTGGACTGGGGTGTACAAAATTAAAAATCACACAACACCAAGTTCTAGTTCAACAGGTTTGATTGGAAGCACACTAGCTTTCGGAGCGACAATCATCTGATGAAGGAGCGTTGCTCCGAAAGCTAGTGTGCTTCCAATTAAACCTGTTGGACTATAACCTGGTGTAGAATAATGAAGCACTAGCCTCCATGTGTGCACCAACTCTTTCAAAGAGAAACTCACCCAGTTACACCACAGCCCCCTATCCTTTCTCTATCTCTTTCCTCTGAGTATTCATTTTTGTTAATATCTTATTCAAACTCATCAGGTCTCCTGACTTTAAAGAGAACAGCCTCAGTTTCTCTGCAATCTTCAAACCTGGTGCCAGCTACAAACCTGGTACCCAGAATTAGAAACCATCGTTACTGTGGAGTCAAACTGGTTTGTAATTCATTCAGCTAAAATCCTCTGTTTTTGTCCACAGTGTCTCCAGTTATAAAGACCATTGAAAGTGTAGGTTTCGTATGACACATTTCACAAGCATGACTTTTACATGCAGCTTGGTTGTTCATAGGTTAACAGCTCCTTTTCTTGCCTTATGTTAAAATACTTTTTCTGATGGTTTTCTCAGGGGCCAGTTTGTGATATTTAATGGAATCTTTTCCACTCATGTACCAGTGAGCAGGGAAAGGACCAGAGTAACAGCTCCACATGGATTCTCTCTCTCTTGGTTACAGGGATGACCTTGACCTGATTGGTCACACTGCCTGCCTGAGTCCAGCCTCCCCATACATACAGCTCCTAGTAATGTGTGATGTTTTCCCCTCTCTCCCAGGCCCTGCACTTTCCCCAAACAATAGCCCTTCCTTCTCATGATGCTCTGTCAATTTCTGCATCTACTGCTGGGCTTTGTGTTGGATCAGTCTTTGTTTGGTCAATGGGAACTCAATGGGAAATCCACAAACCTGACTGCCCCGGACGACCCATCGTCTCAGACTGCTCCTGCCCCACCGAACTCATCTCCTCCTACCTCGACACGGTCCTGTCCCCATTAGTCCAAGAACTCCCCACCTACGTCCGTGACACCACCCACGCCCTCCACCTCCTCCAGGATTTCCGCTTCCCCGGTCCCCAACGCCTCATCTTGACATCCAGTCCCTGTACACCTCCATCCCCCATCACGAAGGACTCAAAGCACTCCGCTTCTTCCTTTCCCGCCGTACCACCCAGTACCCTTCCACCGACACCCTCCTTCGACTGACCGAACTGGTCCTCACCCTGAACAACTTTTCTTTCCAATCCTCCCACTTTCTCCAAACAAAAGGAGTAGCCATGGGCACCCGCATGGGCCCCAGCTATGCCTGCCTCTTCGTAGGGTATGTGGAACAATCCATCTTCCGCAAAAACACTGGCCGCACCCCCCCACCTTTTCCGTGAGAGAAACTTAAGAGACTCTTAGATAGGCACATGGAACAAAGTAAATGGAAGCATGTAGGTTAGTCTGATCTTAGAGAAGATAAATGGCACAACGTCGAGGGATGAAGGTCCGAACTGCATGCATTCCTGTAGCACTGTGAGCTCAAAAACTGCATGAAGTCATGTAAAACTCCGTTATCTCACTTTTAGATGAGAATCAATCTAAACATCATGGCATAGAGAGAGAACACAGGGAGGCAACACCGTCACCATATTGTCGAGCTCTTGTTAGCAGTTAACCTGAGAATGCAACTTTAAAAAAAAAGGTTTTGTGATTTTCATATGAAAGAAATTAAACTATCATGGTATTCTAACATATGAAAGGCTAACAATCAAATTTTCAATATATAATTTCAGTTACATCACACTGCAAATTTGTCCTATAAATTCTGTGTTAGGATTGAGCCCTCCACTATCACCTGATGAAGGAGCGATGCTGCGAAAGCTCGAGTGCTTCCAATGAAACCTGTTGGACTATCACCTGGTGTTGTGTGATTTTTAACTTTGTACACCCCATTCCCACACCAGCATCTTCAAATCAGGACTGTTCTTTGTTCTGTGCTCTATGAAAGTGCTCAAGTAGACTTGGACATTGAGGAAGATTTGAGACTTGGAGCAGGTCAGACTGGTCTTAGTGAAGGGCAAGGCCGGCTTAGGATGTGAATGGCCTGCCCCTGTTTCTGATGTTCTCCCATTCTGTTATTGGAAAGTTAGTTATGGTCGGAGGAGGAGCGTCTTATCTTCCGACTGGGAACCTTCCAACCACAGGGGATGAACTTGGACTTCACCAGTTTCTTCATCCCCCCTCCCCCCATCTTGTCTCAGCCGAATCCCTCCAGCCTGGCACCGCCTTCCTGACCTGCAGTCTTTTTCTTGACCTCTCCGCCTCCACCCTACTCCGACCTATCACCCTCACCTTGTCCTCTTTCCACCTATCACATTTCCAACACCCCTCCTCCAAGTCCCTCCTCCCTACCTTTTATCTTCTCCTGCTGAACACTCTCTGCTCATTCCTGAAGAAGGGCATGTGCCCGAAACGTCGAATCTTCTGTTCCCTAGATGCTGCCTGACCTGCTGTGCTGTTCCAGCAATAAAGTTTCAGCTTTGATCTCCAGCGTCTGCAGACCTCACTTTCTCCCCAATGGGAACTCAACACTGACTCCCAGCATCACAGCCATTTTCCTCCTCAGTCACCCTGAGAAAGAAAAGAGCAGATTAGTTCCTGTGATCTGCTGGAGTTAGCCCGGGCAGAGACAGCAGACGTGAGCACTGGTGAAAAACCCTCTGGGCAGGTGGTAACCAACTGGAACTGGTCCTAAGCCTTGTCCAATCACCCTTGTATGTAAACATTATTCAGTTCACATTTGACTAACTGGTGTGCTGGGATTTGACCCCATGCTCCCAGGGGTGGGGATTACATCAGCAGTCACACTACCACCAGACTGCCCCTTCCCTACAGCCTCAGTATGTATCTATGTACATGTGGATGTGTGTGCTCAGCTACCCTTGATTTCCCCACGATCAACGTGATTGTTAAACGCTGACCCAGGACCAAGACATTAACAAGGATAATGAACCCAATGGAGATGCTCCCTCAGCAAGTGGCTTCCCATTCTTACTGCTCATTGGTAAGATCGACAATGGATGTTTCATTTTCACCAAGAACAGCCAATTATAACCTCAGCCTTCATCAGGAGTTACATATGGTTCTTCAGGTTAAAGTGATGAAACTGTCGGACAAATTCAGCACAATGGATCAGAGACCACAAACAAGGATCGTGGTGAAACTGACAACCAGTTTCTTAGAGAAAGCGATATCACGGAAGAGAAATTGACGAGGCTGGCTCCCCACGGGTGGCCAAATACTCTCTTCCCAGAACAGAAGGTGCAGGCATGTTTATAGGGATACAACACCAAGGTGCTCATTGTAAAACAGTTACAGTACAATGGGGAAAATTGGAAAGAGATTAAAACAAGAATAAACCGTGTGGAAGTTAATCAAACGTCCGGCAGTAGCAATTCATTGACACAGGAGATTCCAGCCATCGAGCTGTGAGAGGGTGAGAATATCTTCTAGAGGATTCTTCATTGTATTTTCCGTCTGTGGGAATATGTGTAAATGTCCCTTCTCCTGACATCCAGATCTGTCCATGGTGTTCCTCCTGCGAGTGAAGTCTTCCAGGGTTTCTCGGTCTGCCTCTTTGTTTATGCGGTACCGGTTTCAATGGGGAAGGATGCCTCACTACAAATGCCGGAGGAAACACCACAGAAGCGCTTCACAGGAAGCTCCCAAGCACTGAGAATGTCACCTAGACAGGGGACGAAACGTTTGCAACAAAAACTTCCAGCTCGGTGAACAGAACCACAACAACGAGCACCCGAGCTACAAATCTTCTCACAAACTTTGAATGGGAAAAATACCCTTAGGGTGTTGGGACTGCAGTGCTAATTGGGGCTGGGAGCTGATTGTGGAAGCTGTTTTAGGGAGTGTATTCTCTGGTCTGTGAGGGGCTTGGCCATGTCTGGTTTTTATGTTAGCCTGTTTGGCCAAGACAGGAGCACTCTGGGTAGTTTCTGTATGTATTGTCAGACTTGATCTCTGCGTTATATCCGGCAGCTCCAGGGTTTTGTATGTGGCCATGCTGTGAGTGGGCAGCGTCTTAGTGGGCAGTATCTGGGTTTTGTATGTGGCCATGCTGTGAGTGGGCAGTGTCTGGGTTTTTTATGTGGCCATGCTGTGAGTGGGCAGCTCCAGGGTTTTGTATGTGGCCATGCTGTGAGTGGGCAGCGTCTGTGTTTTGTATGTGGCCATGCTGTGAGTGGGTAGGGTGGCAGATCTTTTTCCCACAAAAAGGGCCGGGGAGAAAGCAGGGACAGGGAACTATGTTGGATGATCAGCCATGATCCTATTGAATGATGGAGTAGGTTAGATGGGCTGAATGGCCTACCCCTGCTTCTGTTTGCTATGTTTCTGTGAGTGTATGTTCTAAAATGCTGAGCTCAAAGGAAGGGCAGCTATAACTCCAACTTCAAACCAATAACTGGCTTTCTTTCTATCTGCTACTCAAGATTATTCTGCATCAGTAACAAAGAGTATAATATCTGATGTGTGCTGCCTTTAGTGTGATAAATATCTGCTAATTAAAACATGTTACGTGTTGAAGCTTTCAAAATGACTGTTGACACGGGAACCACCCTAAAGGCACATGCAGAATGATATGGATTATAAATATCTAATAAAATTGCTGTAAGGAAGATTTGAAGAGAAATATGATGCAATATTGTTTTTATTGATTTTGTCTAATTTCAATTAATGCCTAGCTAGCCTCCTGCCTTCTGTCAAGAATAAAAGCTTGCGGACATACCGTCACAGGCCAGAAAACACAAGTTACTTTAAAAACAGAATTATAGGTGTTATCTCCATGGAACGATGCTCTGACAGAGCTGCATTTCCTCTGGCCTATTAATGTAATTGACACAGTTGAGTCTGCTAGTTCTGACATAAGAGATTAATATAAAGTTTGCATTTGCAGTTTTATTCTGTTGACAGACAAAACAAAGCCAGCTGACACTCCTTGAGAGGGACCACACTGTGGGTAACATGGGACAGGATGACTCCTCTCTGTTAAAAACTTGCACGATTCTTTCAGAAAATATTTCAAGCAAAAAAAGCTGTTGAGTGATGCGCGTGACCAGAAACTCAGCTGGACTCACCACATAAACACAGTGGCTACAAAAACAGGTCACAGGCTGGGAATACTGTGGTGAGTTACTCACCTCCTGACTCTCCAGAACCTGTCCACTATCTACAAGGAACAGGTCAGGAGTGTGATGGAATACTCCCCACTCGCCTGGCTGGGGGCAGCTCTAACAACACTCAAGATGCTGTACAGAATGTGTTGTACACTGTATTCAAGAGTGTGTGGAGCTGGGAAAGCACAGCAGGTCATGCAGCATCCGAAGAGCAGGAGAATCAGGACTCTTCATCCTGATGAAGGCTCCTGCCTGAAACATCAATTCTCCTGCTCCTCGGATGCTTTCCCAGCCCCACACTCTCGACTCTGATCTCCAGCATCTGCAGTCTTCACTTTCTCCTTGTTGAATGTTTGAGTAGCAATACAATGTAGACTGAAATTTATTTTCTGAGATAAACTGTAGAATCTTGTAGCTTTTTTCTCCTAGTAAGGCTCCTGGATCTCACACTTAATAAGAAAAATTACTGGTCAGATTGCAACATGAGACGGGTGATGTAGTCCACAATAACAACATAATTTGAGGATTCTGCCAGGATTTGAAATCCACAAACACTTAGTAATGAACCTCGCTGAGGCTAATGCTCATGAAGGTTTCCCTGGTGAATAATAGACAACAGACAATAGGTGCAGGAGTAGGCCATTCAGCCCTTCGAGCCAGCACTACCATTCATTATGATCATGGCTGATCATCCTCAATCAGTATCCTGTTCCTGCCTTATCCCCATAACCCTTGATTCCACTATCCTTAAGAGCTGTTGTGGTTTTGTTTGCCGAGCTGGGAATTTGTGTTGCAGACGTTTCGTCCCCTGTCTAGGTGACATCCTCAGTGCTTGGGAGCCTCCTGTGAAGCGCTTCTGTGATGTTTCCTCCGGCATTTGTAGTGGTTTGAATCTGCCGCTTCCGGTTGTCAGTTCCAGCTGTCCGTTGCAGTGGCCGGTATATTGGGTCCAGGTCGGGGTGACCTTATAGAGGTTTACAAAATTATGAGAGGCATGGATGGGATAAATAGGCAAAGTCTTTTCCCTGGGGTCGGGGAGTCCAGAACAAGAGGGCATAGGTTTAGGGTGAGAGGGGAATGATATAAAAGAGACCGAAGGGGCAACTTTTTCACACAGAGGGTGGTACGTGTATGGAATGAGCTGCCAGAGGATGTGGTGGAGGCTGGTACAATTGCAACATTTAAGAGGCATTTGGATGGGTATATGTATAGGAAAGGTTTAGAGGGATATGGACCGGGTGCTGGCAGGTGGGACTAGATTGGGTTGGGATATCTGGTCGGCATGGATGGGTTGGACTGAAGGGTCTGTTTCCATGCTGTACATCTCTATGACTCTAAATGGCCTATCCCGTATTTTTAAGCTGTGTCCTCTGGTTCGGGACTCACCCCTCAGCAGAAACATGTTTCCTGCCTCCAGAGTGTCCAATCCTTTAATAATCTTATATGTCTCAATCAGATCCCCTCTCAGTATTCTAAACTCAAGGGTATACAAGCCCAATCGCTCCAATCTTTCAACGTAAGATTGTCCCGCCATTCCAGGAATTGACCTCGTAAACCTACGCTGCACTCCCTCAATAGCCAGAACGTCTTTCCTCAAATTTGGAGACCAGAACTGCACACAGTACTCCAGGTGTGGTCTCACCAGGGCCCTGTACAGCTGCAGAAGAACCTCTTTGCTTCTATACTCAATCCCTCTTGTTATGAAGGCCAGCATGCTATTAGCCTTCTTCACTACCTGCTGTACCTGCATGCTTACCTTCATTGACTGGTGTACAAGAACATCTAGGTCTCGTTGTACTTCCCCTTTAACTAAATTGCTTCCATTTAGGTAGTAATCTGCCTTCCTGTTCTTGCCACCAAAGTGGATAACCACACATTTATCCACATTAAACTGCATCTGCCATACATCTGACCACTCACCTAACCTGTCCAGGTCACCCTGTAATCTCCTAACATCCCCCTCACATTTGACCCTGCCACCCAGCTTTGTAACATCAGCAAATTTGCTAATATTACTTTTAATACCATCATCTATATCATTAATGTATATTGTAAAAAGCTGTGGTCCCAGCACTGATCCCTGCGGTACACCACTGGTCACTGCCTGCCATTCCGAAATGGAGCCGTTTATCACTACCCTTTGTTTCCTGTCAGCCAACCAACTTTCAATCCAAGTTAGTACCTTGCCCCCAATACCATGCGCCCTAATTGTGCTCACTAACCTCCTGTGTGGGACTTTATCAAAGGCTTTCTGAAAGTCCAGGTATACTACATCTACTGGATCTCCCTTGTCCATCTTCAGAGTTACATCCTCAAAACATTCCAGAAGATTAGTCAAGCATGATTTCCCCTTCATAAATCCTTGCTGACTCTGACCTAGCCTGTTACTGCTATCCAGATGTGTCGTAATTTCATCCTTTATAATTGACTCCAGCATTTTTCCCACCACTGAGGTCAGACTAACTGGTCTATAATTTCCTGCTTTCTCTCTCCCTCCTTTCCTAAAAAGTGGGACAACATTAGCCACCCGCCAATCTGCAGGAATTGATCCTGAATCTATAGAACATTGCAAAATGATCACCAACGCATTCAGGATTTCTCGAGCCACCTCCTTCAGTACCCTGGGATGTAGACCATCAGGCCCTGGGGACTTATCAGCCTTCATTACTATCAATGCTATGATACGCACTGAAAGAAGCAGAATGACTGTCAGTTGCTGCTGCAACCTTTCTGAAGAAGGAGGATAAATATCTGAATAATTTGTTATAATTATTCAGGCTTGGAACAACATTAATGACAGAAGCATTGGATTCAGAATTAAAAGCAAGTGCTAAGAAAGCAGAAAGAGTTGAGGTAATAGGACAATATTTTGGATTGGAAGAAGATAGGTTGAGGGTGAGAGGTGAAAGATATAAAAGAGACCTAAGGGGCAGCTTTTTCACGCAGAGGGTGGTGAGTGTATGGAATGAGCTGCCAGAGGAAGTGGTGCAGGCTGGTACAATTTCAACATTTAAAAGGCATCTGGATAGGTATATGAATAGGAAAGGTTTAGAGGGCTATGGGCCTGGTGCTGGCAGGTGGGACTAGATTGGGTTGGGATATCTGGTCGGCATGGACGGGTTGGACCAAAGGGTCTGTTTCCGTGCTGTACACCTCTATGACTCCATGACTGTTTGTGTAACCCAGGTAAAACATAGCTTGAGTTGGCCAGAACTCAGGTTTAGGAAAAAGCAACTTCAAATAGAAAGAGAAAAAGGTGAAGACTTGAACATGAAAGACAAATCAAAGACAGAAGTTAGCAATAATAATAAAACAGGTAATGGCTGGCACGGTGGCTCATTGGTTAGCATGGCTGCCTCACAGCGCCAGGGTCCCAGGTTCGATTCTAGTCTCAGGGACTGTCTGTGTGGAGTTTGCACATTCTCCCCGTGTCTGTGTGGGTTTCCTCCGGGTGCTCTGGTTTCCTCCTAGTCCAAAGATGTATAGGTTAGGATGGATTGTGCAAGGTGGGTTAACCATGGGAAATAGGAGGTTACAGGGCTGGGTTGGGATGCTTTATGGACAGAGGGGCAGTGTGGACTTGATGGGTCGAATGGCTTCCCTCCACACTTGTAGGGATCCAAGGAAAGTAAAAGAATACTTCAAAGAAATCAGCAATTACAAACTGGTTTACAGGAATGTTCAGTTTTATGACTTAAAGGGTAACTCAGGATGCTGGAAAAAAACTGAGGCAGAAATATGACAAGCTCATGGCCAAGAAAAGTTAGTTTCAGAAATCAAAGGCAGCCCTGGGAACTGGGTTGAGAACTCCCTCCCAAACACCAGAGCTGCATTTGCTAATGAAAAACACAACATGATGGAAATATTGGCCACAGGAGGTAAAACCCTGAACATCTCAATGATAAACTCACAGAAGCAGCTTCAACCAAAGCTGATCTTTAATGGAGATCTGACAGACTTCAAGGATCAGAATTCTCGACAAAGTGTGATGAAAAAAGCCAGGCGCGGGTGAATCTGAACTGTCAGTTAAACACAGAATTTAAAGCGCAGACTGACTTCACTTTCAGAACTTCATCCTGAAAAGAGCAATGGAAGTTTTATACGACACAATCTGAGAATGGGAAGAGAGTTGTGCAGGGAAAGACATTTAAAGGAAAGTTTAGGGAACAGCATTAGGTGTTGATAAGTCAATTGAATGAGTTTACAGAGCTGTCAGTAACCATGGAGTAAAACCTTCAGTGTGAACTAAAGGACTATGTAAAGTGTTCAAGTTGTATAGATGACTCTGAACCTAAAACAACTGAGCTTACTCAAGCAGCTGAAAATGAATTGGACACTAAAGGGTAAATGAATATTTGGAGGGAATTGTGAAAGAAATGGGAATTGAGGCTCTAGTTTTGGGAATTAATGGGAAGAACACAAATATATTTGGAAGGCTGCAGCATATTGCTGAGTGAAAGCAGAAAATGACTCGAGTGAAATAAAGTGTTGCAGGTTTAATCTATAACAGCACAACCTGGTTCAAAGAAAGGGATTAAGGAAGGTCATCTTGAAGGTGCCTGTCAATCACAAACACATTTTCAAGAACAATCTTCAAAGATCCAGAGCAATCACTTTTCTATCAACACAGGAGAGGCAGAAACAAACCCTGTCCTTTTGCATTCACCTTCAGAAAGTGACAGTAAAGGGATTAGTGCCACGTAGACATGATTCCTGAGGAGCGATATGTTGATGGGGAACCACAGGCCAGAGTCAGCTGTCAATGAACCTGCCAGCTGCCCAGGGTTTGCCGTGGGATTCCAGGATTGAGGATGGGATGGGGATCATGTGGCTGAGAGCAGCTTGTCAGGAGAAAAGGTAGGAGATGGGTCTCAGTGGATCTCCCCCCACTTCCTAAATCTGGGCAGGCATCGAGTGTCTTGAATAGAGACCTCCTTCTATGTCTGCACTGAGCCCCTGCAGGAGGTCACAAGCCAACCGAAGGGGGATTATTCTCTGCAGCTGTTAGTTATCCCCAGTGGGAGCACAATGTGGCCCTGACCAGGGTATTAATTGCCTTAACAGGTTGTGGGACATTTAGGCTTCCCAGGTTGGACCTCACTGGGGGAGGGTTGGGAAGTTCAAGGGTGTGTGTTCCCTACTGCTACCCTTCCCCCTCCCCTCCTCCAACAAATCAAACATCATTCACAGCCCCCCCCAAGGCTCACTTTGGAAAAGGGGCATTCTAATAGGCCCCTCCGAGTCTGAACCGATTGGTTAGGGTGAGCCTAAATGGTATTTTGTTCAGGTTTGAAAGTGTCGAGGGATAACGGGTGAAGTTTTTGTTCCATTAGATTAGATTAGATTACATTACAGTGTGGAAACAGGCCCTTCGGCCCAACAAGTCCACACCGACCCGCCGAAGCGCAACCCACCCATACCCCTACATTTACCCATTACCTAACACTATGGACAATTTAGCATGGCCAATTCACCTGACCCGCACATCTTTGGATTGTGGGATGAAACCGGAGCACCCAGAGGAAACCCACACAGACACGGGGAGAATGTGCAAACTCCACACAGTCAGTCGCCTGAGGCGGGAATTGAACCCGGGTCTCAGACGCTGTGAGGCAGCAGTGCTAACCACTGTGCCACCGTGCCGTTCCATGTTTTATACCCATGAAGGTAACTGCTTGGAATTGGTTTACCTCTGTAGGAAATGAGAAGTCAATTTTAAGGGCAGCACTGCTTTCTGATAGGCCAGTGTTGCGAAAAAAATAAAAGCAGCTAAGATTATGAGTTTGAAAGTGACTTCAGGAACCAGCTCTGAGCAAACTCGTGCTTTGTCACATTGTGAAAGATCACTGGCAAATCAGACAAACCAGGAATCGGATCAGAAGATTGTACAGAAGAGAAACCTGAAAGTTATCTCGAGAGAATCATGTCTTGATATTTTTGGGACGTAAACATTCACAAGGCACTGATCCCCAAAGGCCCACGTCGGAAACCATGGAGATCCCAAAGTGCAGATTCAGTGACGAGTGCTTGTAATGTTCAAGCTTCCTTTAGGCAATTTCTCATGCCGCCACAAACAAACATCGTTAGATATTTCAAGTGTACAAATCATAGAGTCATAGAACCCCGCAGTGTGGAAGCAGGTTCTCTGGCCCATCATGTCCACACTGACCCTCCAAAAAGCCCGGGCAACTGCTATCACTCTATGAGGCAAAAATACACATTTCATAAATTTCATTTCATGAGGAGGTGTTGTGTGTTGTGGATAGAGAGAGATTGACACCATGCTGTGTACTGAGTCAGCCCATGGAATGACAGAAGTCAATGGACAACTCAGAGGAACTGGAAGGAAGCCACATGATGAGCAGTGACAGGGTACACAGTCACTAAAGGAGTGGCAAAAGGGGGCACTTTACTATTTACAATTTATAACCACTCAGTGAGAGAAAAGGCCGATCTCTCAAAGCTTTTTAATGAGGAGCTTGGGCATCAATGTTCAGGAATAGAATGTTCAATGTCAGATATCGAAATCAGTTCAGACGTTCCATTGAAAGTGTATGGATAATCTTAAAACGGAACTGGCTACAAAGGACGTCTGGACATTGAATCTGATAAATGTTTGGGCAGATTTACAACAGATAACCTTGTTCTTAATAAAGTGTTAATTTTGGTAAAATACTGACCTCCAAAGTGCAGCAACAAGCCTTGGTATTATTCTTACCATTTTAAACGTGACCTTGCTTTATTTCGAGCAATATCTAGTTCCCGATTGGCAGACCACCCCTACTTGGCTTTTTACGATCGTTGTTGAGTATTTTTGTGATCATATCAGTCATTTTGTTTCTGATTTATGACACATGTGGCGCTGTGCCTCTCCCAGTTGTATTGCTATCTTCGTGTGTGCCAAGGGCAAGTAATGACCCTGAAGTGTACAGGCTCTCTCCTGGTCAGCTTCTCTACTTTTACACTAAACACATGAATGAGATAAATAACACTTAGAACAGTACAGCACAGTACAGGCCCTTCAGCCCTCGATATTGTGCTGGCCTTTTATCTTACACTATCAGACTAACCTGCATATCCTTCATCATACTAACTTCCATGTGCCTATCCAAGAGTCACTTAAATGTCCCTAATGTCTCTGACTCTACTCCCACTGTGGGCAATGCATTCCACACACCCACCGGTCTCTGTGTAAAGAACCTACCTCTGACATCTCCCCTCAACCTTCCACTAATTACCTTAAAATTATGCCCCCTCGTGATAGCCATTTCCGCCACAGGAAAATGTCTCTGGCTATCCACTCTATCTGTGCCTCTCAACATCTTTAAAAATCATACAACACCAAGCTATAGGCCAACAGGTTTATTGGGAAGCACTAGCTTTCGGAGTGCTGCTCCTTCATCAGGTGGTTGTGCAGAATAAGACCATAAGACATAAAATTTATAGCAAAAGATTACTGAAATGATATAGTGAACAAATCTGGATTGTAGTTAAGTCTTTCATCTTTTAGAATGGGTTGCAGTCTTTGGTTCATTAATATGTAAATCCCAGAACTTCTTTCAAATCACATTCTCGAGATAGATTAAGGTTTTATAACAAAAGATGACATTTCAGCTTAACCAATGCATTAAAGGCATGAGGTTAGAGTCTGTCTGTATCCCAATCTTGAGTCAGACTGATTCTATTTCCAAAGTAGGAATTGTAAAATATTACACGGATTGACTGCCTGCAGATTGTACATTTTTTTGAGCAAAATAGAATGTGTCTGCAAATGTAATTCTGCAGGCGGTCAATCCATGTAACATTTTATAAATTCCTACTTTGGAAGTAGAACCAGTCTGACTCAAGATTGGGATACAGACATACTAACCTCAACTACAATCTAAGTTTGTCATGAAACTGAAATGATATATTGAACAATGTAATCTTTTGCTGTAAATTCTGTGTCTTCCGATCTTATACTCCATAACCACCTGATGAAGGAACAGCACTCCAAAAGTTAGTTCTTCCAATTAAGCCTGTTGGACTATACCTTGGTGTTGGGTGATTTTTAACCTTGTTCACCCCAGTTCAACGCCGGCATCTCCACATCATCTCAATATCTCGTACCTCCAGCAAGTTACCTCTCATCCTTCTTCTCTCCAATGTGAAAAGCCCTGGCTCCCTCAACCTTTCTTCATAAGACATACCCTCCAGCCCAGGCAGCATCCTGGTAAATCTCCTCTGCACCCTCTCTAAAGCTTCCACATTCTTCCTATAATGAGGTGACCAGAACAGAACACAATATTCCAAGTGTGATCTAACCAGGGCTCTGTAACGCTGCAGCATAACCTTGTTAAATTCAATCTCCCTGCTAATGAAAGCCAACACATCATACGCCTTCTTAACAACCCTATCAACTTGGGTGGCAACGTTTAGGGATTTATGGACATGGACCCCAAGATCCCGGTGTTCTTCCACACTGCCAAGAATCCTGGCTTTAACCCTGTATTCTGCATTCAAATTTGACCTTCAAAATGAATCACTTCATGTTTCAAGGTTGAACTCCATCTGCCACTGATCAGCCCAGTAGGATGATCAGTGATCACTGATCAACCCATCCTTCTACTTCCTCATCCTGTCAATGTTCCGTTGCAGTCTACAACAGCCCTCCGCACTATCCACCACTCCACCAACCTTCATGTCATTGGCAAACTTACTAACCCACCCTTCTGCTTCCTCATCCAAGTCATTTATAGAAATCACAAAGAGCAGAGGTCACAGAACTAATCCCTGTGGAACAATATTGGTCACCAAGTTCCAGGCTGGGTACTTTCCAATTACCACCGCCTCTACGGGCCAGCCAATTCTATATCCAGACAGCAGGATTTCCCTGTATCCCATGCCTCCTTACTTTCTGACTGAGCCTACCCTGGGAGACCTTATCAAATCCATGTACACTACATCCATTGCTCTACCTTGAATAATTTTGTCACATCCTCAAAGAATTCAATGGGCTTTGTGCGGCATGATCTGCCCCTCACAAAGCCATGCTAACTATATCTAATCAAACTATGGTTTTCCAAGTAATCATAAATCCTGTTTCTCAGAATCCTCTCCAATACTTTACTCACCACAGACATGAGACTGATTGGTCTGTAATTCCCAGGATTATCCCTATTCCCTTTCTTGAAAAGGGGAATAACATTTGCCACTCTCCAATCATCTGGCACTACCCCAGTGAACAGTGAGGACACAAAGATCATCACCACACGCACAGCAATCTCTTCCCTCGCTTCCTGTAGTAACCGAGGGTGTGTCCCCATCTGGCCCAGGGTATTTATCTACCTTATGATTTTCAAACTTTTCAGCATATCCACCTTCTTAACATCAACCTGTTCCAGCATATGTCTGTTTCATGCTGTCCTCAGAAATGTCAAGGTCCCTCACACTAGTGAACCCTGAAGCAAATTATTCATTAAGGGCCTTTCTTACCTCCTCTGACACCAGGCACAAGTTCCCTCCACTCTCCCTGATCGGCCCTACCCTCACTCTGACCATCCTCTTGTTCTTCATGTTAGTGTAGAACGCTTTCGGGTTTTCCTTAATCCTACCTGCTGAAGCTCATGCTCCCTTCTAGCTCTCAAGTCCATTCTTCAGTTCCTTCCTGACTACCCTGTAACCCTCTAGAGCCCTGTCTGATCTTTGCCTCTTCAACCTTAAGTAAGCTTCCTTCTCCTTCTTGACTAGATTTTCCACATCCCTTGTCACCCAAGGTACTCTCAAACTACCATCCCTTCCTTGCCTCAGTGGGACAAACCTGTCCAGCACTATCAGCAAGTGCTTCCTAAACAACCTTAACATTTCTGTTGTGCATTTCCCTGAGAACATCTGGTCTTAGTTTAGGTGCCCCAGTTCCTGCCTAATAGCATTGTAATTCCCTGTCCCCAATTAAATACCTTCCCATACCGTCTGCTCCTATCCATCTCCATGACTGGCATTGTGGTCACTATTACCAAAGTGCCCTCCCAACGAGAGATCTGACACCTGGCATGGTTCGTGCCAAGCACCAAATCCAATATGGCCTCCCCTCTAGTCGGCCTATCTACACATTGAGTCTGCTCCATCCAAACTATTTGCACTAAGGAGGTTTCAATCTATATTAGGGAAGTTAAAGTTATCCATGACAACAACCCTGTTACTTCTGCACCTTTCCAAAATCTGCCTCCCAATCTGCTCCTCCATGCTTCTTTTGCTATTGGGGGATCTGTTGAAAACTCCCAATAAAGTAACTGCTGCTTTCCTGTTTCTGACTTCTATCCGTATTGCCTCTATAGACAAACCCTCAATTACCTTTCTGCAGCTGTGATACTATCCCTGATTAGCAATGCCACTCCTCCACCTCTTTTACCTCTCCCCATTCCTTTTGAAACATCTAAACCCTGGAACATCCAACAACCATTCCTGCTCGTGTGATATCTAAGACTCCGTAATAGCCACAACATCATAGTTCAAAGTGCTGATCCAAAAGTACTTCTTACAAACTCTTGGTTAGCTTCTTATTAAGTTGTATGACAGTGACTGACAATAACACCAATGTTAGGATAAAGAAGCTGATTAATTACCTCCACTCTGTATTCCCAATTGGTACACTGTGGGTATAATATAATTTATACAATTTACTTACAGTAACTCATCGATGATGTAGGAATAAGGGTCCAAAATGACAGCTCCACTGAGCTTGCAAGACAGAGTCAGAGGTTTTCTTTCAGGTTGTGATTGGTCCATTGCAGCTCGAAGCCAATCCTGCATCGACCAACCAGGAACTAACCTTCCAGGCTGTGGCTGGAGGGAAGCGTGTGACCGACCATTACTGAAGTTGCAGGCTTTTCATTTCTTCAGAGCAGAAGGATTTTTTTTGTTTTTGTGAACCTTTTAAAAACATAACAGCTAAAGCGTGTGCACCTAATAAAGCCAGCTGGCTGTAAAAGGCCTTCTCCAACAGACATATACTAGCTAAGGTTTTCCAGTGTCCCGACAGTCCGAGACCAGATGTAGCCCCAGAGATACCAGTCAGAGCTCCCAATGCACTGACTGCGTGCAAACTGCTCGAAAGGTTTAAGCTTCTGATGGGCACCCTCCCAGCTTCCTAGGACCCTGTGTGAAAGTTGACTTTGACAAAAAGTCAGAGAAATGGGTGAGATCTGACTTAATCACCTGGCTAGTTACTCAGGAAATCTGACACACATTGACACGATGACTAACCTCTGGGTGACTATACAACTGGCCGCTCTCCTCCCCCAGTTTCCTCCCCCAACAAACACCACTAACTTGAGCCCTGATCCTCCAAACCAACGTGATCCCTCTGACACTAATCCAACTCTCTGACCATTGCCATCCCTGCATCGCTTCCCCCATATCCCACCCAACCCCATCCACCCTGGTGCTCCAAAATCTGACCCTCTGAAACTAACCTTTCAAAACTACCCCGACCATTGAAAACTTTCAATCTCTGAACCCTCGAAATCTCTGCTGACCTTTGACCATTCTAACATTTTCAAAAACTTGACCCCCTCCACAGATTCTCTAACCCTTGACCCTCCAAAATCATCCCAACCCTCAGAACCCCTCACCCCACTCCCCCTCAGGCACAACCTGACCTCACAAAGCTGCCATTCTACTTATCTGATCCTTTATACCCACCGATTCCCCATCAACACTGCCATCAGACCCATCTCTATATCAGTGCCACTCTCCCTACCTCAACTTGCTCAATCCCTAACACACTCTTTATATATCCCACAGTTTGTCAGTGTGTCAGTGAATAAAGATTTAGCAGAGTTCTGCAACACAGCCCCTGCACTACAGAGAAAGACACTGTTAACAGGTAGACTCACATTCCTGAGACAAAATTAAAAACCATACAACACCAGACTATAGTCTAACAGGTTTACTTGGAAGCACTAGCTTTTGAAGCGCTGCTCCTTCATCTGGTAGCTACCTGACAAAGGAGCAGCGTTCTGAAAGTTCCAAATGAATCTATTGGACTATAACCTGGTGTTGTGTGATTTTTAACTTTGTCCACCCCAGTCCAACACTGGCTCCTCCACATCATCCCTGAGACAGCTGGCTTGGGCTGAAATGGGGAGCCCAGTGGGTCTGAGTTTGTGGAACAGTTTGGTGTTGAATGCCAGTCCTGGAGAATTTGGGTGAAATCTTTGAACAGGAGATGTGACAGAGCCAGCTGAAGGAGAGATGATTTTTAATGTTAAGTAAGTCATTTATGTCTGACGTAAGTTGCTGTTAAAACGCCCCAAATGTTTGTGAGTACACCTGTTTCATTCTGGCAATAGTGGTGCAAGCTAACAGAAACTCTATCCCACTGTGGGGTTTTATAGGAAGACACGCAGTGTTAGTGGACAGCCGGTATCTCATAAAAGTGGAAACTCATGGCTGGAGAATATCTTCTCCTTGATGTAAAATACCGAGTCTTCTTTAAGTTTCCTTACCGAATTTAAAAGCTTCAAAATTATGATAGTTAATCGACAAGATAACCCCAAACAAGCAACTTTCACACTCCCCAGTCCTGGGCGAGTTACTATAATGGAATTACAGCGTCCAATAACAAGGATTAATTCCAGCTGTGCACTCCCATCAGCTGAAAATATTTTAATGAAAGCCCAGGAGGATCCGAATATCAGTTATCACTGCGTTAATTAGCAAACTGTCTTGGCAGTTGTTCACCTTCCGACTTTGATACTTTACATTTTCAGGGAGCACTCCCTAATGAAAGAAATCCTGTTCAAATCAAGTATGAAACTGCCTCCCAACTCTACCCCCCTGTCCTGTTACAAAAATCACTGCATTAAACTCAGACCCAGGGGTTAGACAGAGCACCATTAACCTGGATTAGGAATAGGTAGCTGATATGAACAGGATAATATCTCCAATAAAATGTTGTGTGAATCTCTTGGATATACAATGATTTTGACTCCAACAGTAAATGTGAACTTAATTTTTTTGGTTTCTGTGAGGAGTTACTTCAAGGGCTTAGTTTCTGGGGATTATTTACAAATTAATTAACAGTTGCTCATTAACCATTTTCACGCAGAGGGTGGTACGTGTATGGAATGAGCTGCCAGAGGATGTGGTGGAGGCTGATACAATTACAGCATTTAAGAGGCATCTGGATGGGTATATGAACAGGAAGGGTTTGGAGGGATATGGACCGGGTGCTGGCAGGTGGGACTAGATTGGGTTGGGATGGACGGGTTGGACCGAAGGGTCTGTTTCCATGATGTACATCTCTATGACTCTATGACTATAAGTTGATCTGAGTCCATGAAAAGATCAGCCACAATCTTATTGAACGGGGGAGCAGGCTTGAAGGGCTGCGCGGCCTACTCCTGCTCCTAGTTCTTATGTTTCATTGTTTGATTGCAGTTCGTGAGAGTTTGTGGTGTGTGATCATCAGTGAACAACCCACTTCTGACCCTATGATGGAGGGAAAGTCATTGCTGAAGCAGCTGAAGATGGTTGGGCCTAGGACATAACCCTG
Organism: Chiloscyllium plagiosum; assembly: GCF_004010195.1. Classification (NCBI taxonomy): domain Eukaryota; kingdom Metazoa; phylum Chordata; class Chondrichthyes; order Orectolobiformes; family Hemiscylliidae; genus Chiloscyllium; species Chiloscyllium plagiosum. The sequence continues at coordinate 57,234,001 of NC_057731.1, read as the reverse complement.
AGGGACTCCTGCAGAGATGTCCTGGAGCTGAGATGACTGACCTCCAACAACCACAACCATCTTCCCATGTGCCAGGTACGACACCAAGCAGGGGAGGGTTTGTCCCCTGATACCCGTTGATTCCAGTCTTGCCAGGGCTTCTTGATGCCACATTCAGTCAAATGCAGCCTTGATACCAAGGGCTGTCCCTCTCCCTTCCCCTCTGGAATTCAGCTTTTCTGTCCATGTTTGAACCAAGGCTGTGATGAGGTCAGGAGCTGAGTGACCCTGGGGGACCCCAAACTGGGCGTCACTGAGCAGGTTATTGCTGACAGGTGGTGTTTGTTAGCCCTGCCGATGACCCCTTCCATCGATGACCCACTGATGATGGAGAGGAGACTGATGGAGCAGTAATTTTCCGGGTTGGATTTGTCCTGCTTTTTGTGTACAGGACATGCCTGGGCAGTTTTCCACATTGTTGGGTAGATGCCAGTGTTGTAACTGGGCTGGAACAGCTTGGCGAGGGGAATGAAAAGTTCTGGAGCACACGTCTTCAGTCCTATTGCTGGAATATTGTCAGGGCCTGTAACCGTTGCAGTATCCAGTGTCTCCAACCGTTTCTGGATATCACGTGGAGTGAATCGAATTGGCTGAAGGCGAGTATCTGTGATGCTGAGGACCACTGGAGGAGGCCGAGGTGGATCACCCACTCGGCACTTCTGCCTGCAGACTGCTGTGAAAGCTCCAGCCTAACTTTTTGCTCTGATGTGCTGGGCTCTTCCATCACTGAGGATAGGGATATTTGTGGAGCCTCCCCCTCCAGAGAGTTATTTAATTCTCCACCACCATTCACCACTGGACATGATAGGACTGCAGAGCGTAGACCTGATCCACTGGCTGGGGGGTCACTTTGTCCGATCTATCGGATGCTATTTTAATTTTTTGTCATGTAACTAATTCTGTGCTGTAGCTTCATCAGGTTGACATCTCAAATGTAGGAGAAAGTGAGGACTGCAGATGCTGGAGATCAGAGTCAAAAGGTGTGGTGTCGGAAAAGCACAGCAGGTCAGGCAGCATCGGAGGAGCAGGAGAATCGACGTTTCAGGCATAAGCCTTTAATCAGGAGTGGGGACCTCAAATGTAGATACATCTGCACAATGCAGCGACAGCACATGAATATGAAGGCAAATGGAATGTTGTTTATTGCAAGGGGAATGGAAGTAGAGAAGTTTGCGACATTTGTACTGGGCAATGGTGGGATTATATCGGGGACACGGGAATAATTGCTGGCTCCTGATATAAAAGTGGATATTGTTGTATTGGAAGCATTTCAGGGATACCTGTGCCATCAGACTCCTATCTGGGACCTGACAAAGTGCTGCCACCTTTGAACAAGTAATTTAAGTTTGAAAACTGCCCCATAAACACTGGCCGTCATGCTGACCCAGCACTTGCTGAGTGCTTGGTTTCGACTTTTCCCTTATAATTCATTTTATGAAACACCTCTATATTTATGCACATTGAGACTGAGGGCAGTTAATCACATTGTTGTGGGCCTACAGTCATATACAGGCCAGACCAGGGAAGAAAGGTAGATTCCCTTCCCGAAAGGACATTAAAGAGTTTTCTCAAACTGCACACAGACCCCTGCTTCTCATCACAAAGACCAGCCTCAGTCTAACTGACTAACATAGAACATACAACAGTACAGCACAGAACAGGCCCTTCAGCCCACGATGTTGTGCCGACCAGGAGTGTGTGTGTCACACACTCACACACACACTCTCACACATACACACTCTCACACACACTCTCTCTCACACACACACTCTCTCTCACACACACACTCTCTCTCTCACACACACACTCTCTCTCTCTCA